>NC_057739.1:42644085-42673029 GCF_004010195.1 Chiloscyllium plagiosum
AAAAGGGACCTAAGGGGCAACTTTTTCACACAGAAGGTGGTGCGTGTATGGAATGAGCTGCCAGAGGAAGTGGTGGTGGCTGGTACAATTGCAACATTTAAGAGGCATTTGGATGGGTATATGAATAGGAAGGGTTTGGAGGGATATGGGCCGGGTGCTGGCAGGTGGGACTAGATTGGGTTGGGATATCTGATCGACATGGACGAGTTGGACCGAAGGCGTCTGTTTCCATGCTGTACATCTCTATGACTCTAAATGAGTACATTAAACCCTTGTGCCTTTGTTAAAAATTAATTGAACGCACAGGGAGCTTATAGTTTGCTGCTGCCATTATAATAATCACAGCTGAAAGTACCACTGGACAGGGTAGATCCGAGAATGTAATTTGGTTTGATAGATCATTTTCATTGTTTAGTTAGTGAATATGGCTGTTAGACACTGAAATATTGATACAGGGCAGGCAATGGTCTAGTGATATTTTCACTGGACTGTTAATCCAGAGACCCAGGTAATGTTCTGGGGACTTGGGTTAGAATCCTGTCATGGCAGATGTTGGAATTTAAATTCAATAAATATCTGGAATTAAAGAGTCTAATGATGGCCATGAATCCATTGCCATTTGAAAAACCCACTTGAGTCTCTATTGTCCTTTAGGGAAGGAAACTGCCATCCTTACCTGGTCTGGCATACTGTGGGCAGCACAGTGGCTCAGTGCTTAACACTGCTGCCTCACAGCACCAGGGACCTGGGTTCAATTCCAGCCTTGGGCAGTTGTCTGTGTGGAGTTTACACATTCTCCCTGTGTCTGTGTGGGTTTCCTCCGAGCTCCGGCTCCCTGCCACAGTCCAAGGATGTGCAGTCAGGTGGATTGGCCATGCTAAATTGCCCATAGTGTTAGGTGCATTAGTCAGAGGTAAATATAGGGTAGGGGAATGGATCTGGGTGGGTTACCCTTCAGAGGGTTGGTGTGGACCTTTTTGGGCCAAATGGCCTGTTTCTATACTATGGGGAATCTAATCTAAACATGTGGCTCCTGACGCACAGCAATGGGGTTGATTCTTAACTGCCCTCTGGGTAATTAGAGATGCAGTTGTAACTGTTTAGAAGTGGATGTGAGGGGACCTGTTACATGCTGAATTCCTCCAATACTGCCCTCTTGAGAATTCCTGATTCACTTGCTCCATCCTTGGTGGCTGAGCTTTCTGCATGGACCCTCCGCTTCCCTCTCCTTCATGCGAAAGCACTTTCTAAGACACCTCTGAAGCCTGGATTTCGTTCATCTGCCCTAATACACCTTCACATTACCTGGTGTCACTTTAATTTATGTTGCTCCATGAAGCAGTTTGTGATGTTCTATTGTACAGTCACACAGCACAGAAACAGACCCTTCATTCCAACTAAGGGTTAATCCAGAGACCCAAATAATGGTCTGGGGACCTGCGTTTAAATCCTGTCATGGCAGATGGTGGCATTTGAATTCAATGAAAGAAAATCTGGAATTAAGAATCTAATGATGACCCGAATCCATTCTCGATTGTTAGGAAAATCCATCTGGTTCCCTAACAACATTTAAGAAATAAACTGTTATCCTTATTCAGTTTGGCGTGCACGTGACTCCAGACCCACAGCAATGGGGTTGACTCTTAGCTGCCCTCTGGGCAATTAGGGAGGGGCAATAAATGCTGCCTGGTCAGCAGCACCCACAACCCATGAATGAATTTTTAAAAAACCAGTCCATTCTAACCATAATCCCAAACTAAACCAGTCCCATCTGCCTGCTCCTGACATATATCCCTCCAAACCTTTCCTATTCATGTACTAATCCAAATGCCTTCTAAATGTTGCAATTGTGCCCACATTCGCCACTTCCTCAGGAAGTTCATTCCACACAAACAACCTCTGCGAAAAAATATTTACCCTTCATGTCTTTTTAAAATCTCTGTACTCTCACCTTTAAAAATATGACCCCCTAGTCTTGAAATCCCCCATCCGAGGGAAAAGACACTGCCATTCTATCTTGATTTTATAAAGTTCTATCAGGTCCCCTCTCAACCTCCTGTACTCCAGTGAAAGAAGTCCCAGCCTATCCAACCTTCCTTAATGACCCAAACCTTCCATTCCTGGCAACATTCTGGTAGATCTTTTCTGAAGCCTCTCCAGCTTAATGATATCCTTCCTGTGACAGGTCAACTAGATGCATGTTAAATATGTCATATAAATATAACTTACTGAAGCTTTTTTAAAAATGTTAGGTTGTCACCTACCCAGTGCCCATTACAGGGAACACAGTACAATGGAAGATCAGTACAAAGGAGCAGCATTTTATAAAAGCATTTTAGCAAAACCAGAGGGTTATACTGCCAGGTGTGTGAGAAAGACTGAACAGAGATCACCTGCAAGGATTTAGAGACACAGCATATTATAACGGATATAGTGCAGAGATTGTGGGATTGTCACGAATAAACAGAAATAATCTGGATTTTGTGATTAATAGCCAGGTATATGGAGGTCATTGTTATTACAGAATAAATCAGACAACATTGAACATCTACACAAGTGCCATTAAACGCAGAAATCCAGATTTATTTTGTACAGACTTTACTCCCACAATATCTCATTGATAGATTCTGAAATAAAGTAAATGTAGGGGCAAGGAGTTGTTTTTTATTCATTTGTGGGACGTGGGTCTTCCTGGCTGGCCAGCACTGATAACCCATCGCCAGTTGGCCCCCTTGAGAAGGTGGGGGGTGGTGAGCTGCCTTCTTGAATCACTGCAGTCCACCTGCTGTGGGTTGACCCACAATGCCCTTAGGGAGGGAATTCCAGGATTTTGACCCAGTGACACTGAAGGAACGGCAATATATTTCCAGTCAGGGTGGTGAGTGGCTTGGAGGGGAACTTGCAGGTGGTGGTGTTCCCAAGTACCTGCTGCCCTTGTCCTTCTAGATGGAAATGGTCCTGGATTTGGAAGTTGCTATCTAAGGATCTTTGGTGAATTTCTGCAGTGCATCTTGTAGGTAGTAACACTGTGGCTACTGAGCATCGGTGGTGGAGGGAGTGAATGTTTGTAGATGTGGTGCCAATCAAATGGGTTGCTTTGTCCTGGATGGTGTTAAGCTTCTTGAGTGTTGTTAGAGCTGCACCCATCCAGACAAGTGGGGAGTATTCCATCACACTCCTGACTTATGCCTTGTATTGACTTTGGGGTGTCAGGAGGTGAGTTACTTGCCACAGTATTCCAAGCCTCTGACCTGCTCTTGAGTCTGTCACTGTGTTTATGTGGTGAATCCAGTTGAGTTTCTGGTCAATGGTAACCCCAAGGATGTTGACAGTGGGAGATTCAGTGATGGTAATGCCGTTGAATATCAAGGGACGGTAGTTAGAGTATCTTTTATTGGTGATGGTCACAGCCTGGCATTTATGTGGCGTGAATATTACTTGCCACTTGTCAGCCCAAGCCTGGATATTGTCCAGATCTTGTTGCATTTGAGCAGGGACTGCTTCAGTATCTGAGGAATTGCAAATGGTGCTGAACACTATGCAATCATCAGCCAACATCCCCATTTCCGACCTTATGAGAGAGGGAAGGTTGTTGATGAAGCAGCTGAAGATGGTTGGGCCTAGGACACTATCCTGAGGGACTCCTGCAGAGATGTCCTGGAGCTGAGATGACTGACCCTCCACAACCATAATCATCTTCCTATGTGTCAGGCATTTGAGAGTTGCCCATCAGACATACCAGAATGTGATAGGTATGGAGCTTTCAAAGAACAAAGAACATTACAGCACAGGAACAGGCCCTTTGCCCGCCAATCCAGATCCTCTATCTAAGCCTGCCTCCTATTTTCTAAGGACCTATATCTCTGCTCCTTGCCCATTCATGTATCTGTCTAGATACATCTTAAATGACACTATTGTTCCCTCCCCTACCACCTTCGCTGGCAACGCACTCCACCACCCTCTGCATGAAGAACTTTCCACGTAAAGCTCCCCTAAACATTCCCACTCTCACTTTGAACTCGTGACTCCTAGTAATTGAGTCCTCCATTCTGGGGGGAAAAGGTTTCTTGCTGTCCATCCTGTCTACACCTCTCATGATTTTGTAGGCCTCAATCAGATCCCCCCTCAACCTCCTTCTTTCCAATGAAAATAATCCTAATCTACTCCACTTCTCCTCATAGCTAGCCCTATCTATACCAGGCAACATCCTGGTGAAACTCCTCTGCACCTTCACCAAAGCATCCAAATCCTTTTGGTAACGTGGCTACCAGTATTCAAAATGTGGCCGAACCAAAGTCCCATACAACTGTAAGATGACCTGCCAACTCTTGTACTCAATATCCTGTCCAGTGAAGTAAAGCATGTCATATGCCTTTTTGACCACTTTACTGACCTGCGTTGCCACCTTCAGAGAACAATGGACCTGAAAGATCTCTCTGTATATCTTTCCCCAGGATATTTCCATTTACTGTATCGCTCTGGAATTGCATCTGCCATAATGCATCACCTTACATTTGTCCGGATGAACTTCATCTGCCATTTCTCTATCCAACTCTCCAATCTATGTATATTCTGCTGTATTCTCTGACAGTCCCCTTCACTATCTGCTACTCCACAAATCCTAGTGTCATCTGCAAACTTGCTAATGAGGCAACCTACACCTTCCTCCAAATCATTTCTGTATATCACAAACAACAGTGATCCCAGCACAGATCCCTGTGGGACACCACTGGTCACAGGTCTCCATTTTGAGAAGCTCCCTTCCACTACTATTCTCTGTCTCCTGTTGCCCAGCCAGTTCTCTATCCATCTAGTTAGAACACCTGGACCCCATGCGACTTCATCTTCTTCATCAGCCTACCATGGGGAACCTTATCAAATGCCTTATTAAAGTCCATGTATATGACATCGACATCCCTTCCCACATCAATCAACTTTGTCACCTCTTCAAAGAATTCTATTAGGTTTGTAAGACATGACTTTTCCTGCTCAAAACCATGCTGCCTATCACTGATAAGCCCATTTTCTTCCAAATGGATATATATCCTATCCCTTAGTATCTTCTCCAGTAGCTTCCCTACCAGTGAGGTAAGGCTCACATGTCTGTAATTACCTAGATTATCCCTGCTACCTTTCTTAAACAAGGGGACAACTTTAGCAATTCTCCAGTCATAGTGTCATAGAGATGTAGAGCATGGAAACAGACCCTTTGGTCCAGATATCCCAACCCAATCTAGTCCCATCTGCCAGCACCCAGGCCATATCCCTCCAAACCCTTCCTATTCATATAACTATCCAGATGCCTTTTAAATGTTGCAATTGTACCAGCCTCCACCACTTTCTCTCGCAGCTCATTCCACCCTCTGTGTGAAAAAAGTTGCTCCTTAGGTCTCTTTTATATCTTTCCCCTCTCAGCCTAAATCTATGCCCTCCAGTTCTGGACTCCCCCTCTCAGCCTAAATCTATGCCCTCCAGTTCTGGACTCCCACACCCCAGGGAAGAGACTTTGTCTATTTACTCTATCCATGCCCCTCATGATTTTATAAATCTCTATAAAGTCATCCTTCAGCCTCTGATGCTCCAGGGAAAACAGGCCCAGCTGTTCAACCTCTCCCTATAGCTCAAATCCTCCAACCCTGGCAACATCCTTGTAAATCTTTTCTGAACCCTTTCAAGTATCACAACATCTTTCCGACAGGAAGGAGACCAGAATTGCACGCAATATTCCAACAGTGGCCTAACCAATGTCCTGTACAGCCACAACATGACCTCCCAGCTCCTGCACTCAGTGCTCCGACCAATAAAGAAAACATCCTCTGGGACCTCCCCTGTGTTTGAGGATACTGCAAAGATATCTGTGAAGGCCCCAGCTATTTCCTCTCTTGCTTCCCTCAGTAACTGGGATAGATCCCATCTGGACTTGGGGAGTTGACTATCTTAATGCCTTTTAGAATATCCATCACTTCCTTTCTCCTCATGCCAACTTGACCTACAGTAATTAAAAATCTATCCCTAACCCCAACATCGATCATGTCCCTCTCCTTGGTGAATACTGGTGCAAAGTACTCATTACGAATCACCCATTTTCTCTGACTCCATGCATATTTGATAATTTTTTGATCATAGAAACATAGTAAATAGGAACAGGTGTAGGCCACTCGGCCCTTCAAGTCTGCTCCACCATTCAACATGATCATGACTGATTATCCAACTCAGTCCCCGTTTCTGCTTTCTCTCTCAGACCCTTTAAGCCCTATGAACTATATCTAACTCTTTCTTGAAAACATTGACCTCATAAAAACCGAAAGAGCTGTGAATGCTGTAAATCAGAAACATAAGCAGAAATTGTTGGAAAAGCTCAGCAGGTCTGGCACCATCTGTGGAGAGAAATCAGAGTTAATGTTTCAGGTCGTGATACCCTTCCTTAGAACCAGGGAAGTTCTGAGGAAGGGTCACCAGACCTGAAATGTTAACTCTAATTTCTCTCCACAGATGGTGCCAGACCTGCTGAGCTTTTCCAGCAAATTTCTGGAATTCAGGAGAGATTTGATTACAGAGAAAATGATGAGAATGTGGAGCTCCCCAACACAGGGAGAGGTTGAGGGATTTTAGGGGAAGCAGGATAAATACACAAGGGAAGGAGAAATAGAAGGATATTATATTAGCATGCGAAATAGGGGTTGGATAGACCATCCAGCTCCCTGTACCTACTCCCCCCAAACCCCGTTCAATAAGGTCACTTATTAATCAGTTTGTGTTTCAAATTTCACATTCCCTCTCCCCAATAACCCTCCACTCCGCCACCTAAAAATAATCTAAATACCTCTACCTTAAAAATATCCAATGACCACCTCCCCAGGCCCCCACAATCCCTGAGGCAGACGATTCCAAAATCCTCACCAGGTCTGACAATTCAAAAATAAAACCTGGCAGCAATTAAAGCAACAGTCACCGGGAAGCAGCCAGATTAGTGTGGTATCTCACCTGGTTCAGCCCTGTCCTGGAGAGGAGGGAACCTGCTGCTGCTTCTGGTCTGGGTTTATCTGAGACTCCAGTCCCGCAGCGATACGCTGGAGCTGTCACTATACCCTGGCATGACCCATTCCAGTCTCCCATTTTTACCAAGCAAGAGAAAGTGGCTCAGGATTAGAGTGGTGCTGGAAAAACACAGCCGGTTGGGTAGCATCTGAGGAGCAGGAAAATCGACATTTTGGGCAAAAAGCCCTTCATCAGGAACCGAAACATCGATTTTCCTGCTCCTCGGATGCTGCCTGAGCTGCTGTGCTTTTCCAGCACCACACTGATCTTGACTCTAATCTCCAGCATCTGCAGTCCTCACTTTCACTAAGAGAATGTGACTCTCTGCAACTCAACGTGGGAAACTAATGCTGGTCCCACCAATGGCATCCACATCCCTTGAATAGATTCCACAGATCCCCGGAGGAGGCAGAACACATTAACAGGGTCGATAAGAAGACATGTGAGAGGCCAGCCTTCATCAAATTGTAAGGAGCAGGGAGGGTTATGTTGGAGCTTCACACTGCTCTGTTTACGCGGTTCTGGTCACCAAACTATGGGATGGATTTGACTGGAGGGGTGCGGGGGAGACTCACCAGGAGGTTGCCACAAGTTTAAAAAGTTGTCTGTGATGGAGCATTTAGCAATGGAGAAAGTTGGAAAGGCTCAGGTCGTTGGTAGGGCAGGGAGTGGTGTGTAAGATGATGAGGGGCATGGACCGGGTGGATAGGAAGCAGCTGTTCCCCTTGGTTGGAGGGTCAATAACAAGGGGGCATCATTTTAAAGCAAAAGGCAGGAGGTTTAGGGGGGATTTGAGGAAAACATTTCTCCCCCCGAGGGTGGTGGGGATTTAGAATGCACTGCCTGGGAGAGGAGTTGAGGCGGGAAACTTTTCCAACCTTTAAAAAGCATGTGGATGAACACTTGAAATGACACAACATGCAAAGCGCTGTGCCTAGTGCTGGGAAAAGGATTAGTTTCAATATTTTGGCACGTAATCGATGAAGGGCCTCATCTGTACTGTATGATCCTGTGGCCATGAATCAATTAAAGAAAATTGACAGGTGGTTAAAATCTGCATCTTCAAAGGATTACACTTTTTAAATTCATCGCTGGCTGGACCCAGCATTTATTGCCCGTCCCTAGCTGCCCCTTGAGAAGGTGGGGTGAGCTACCTTCTTGAACCACTGCAGTCCACCTGCTGTGGGTTGACCCACAATGCCCTTAGGGAGGGGATTCCAGGATTTTGACCCAGCGACACTGAAGGAACGCTGATATATTTCCAAGTCAGGATGGTGAATGGCCTGGAGGGGAACTTCCAGGGGGCGGTGTTCCCTTATATCAGCTGCCCTTATCCTTCGAGATGGTAGAGGTCATGAGTTTGGCATCTCATTTCTCTCATTTACGTTGTGTGTTGGTTTTAAACTGGAGTGACGTTATATAAACAGAGTGGTGTGTCATTGCATGGAGACTGATGCACCCCTATTGTCACAGCTCAAGCAGAACCTTGCTCATATTTCTTAAAAACTTGTTCCTGCTTGTATGTTTGAGATATTGCTAGTACTTTGCCTGGATCAGGCTTATATCAGTTTGACTTTCACAACCCAAGTATACAATATCCTATCATGGAATCATAAAATGGTGCTTCACTGAATGAGCCTGTTGTCCCTGAAAGAACTCTCTGAGTAGTCCCACTCCCCTGATCTGTCCACATGCCCCCTCACTCTGCAAATAGATGGGCTCCACAATAAGGCACCAGTTTAATAATTCCCACCTACCCAGTCACCAATGTGAATGTTTCACAATGTCACTGAATTCCTTGAAAAGTATTCTTTCAAATGATTTTTAATGAAAAGCATGGGCACGATGATTGGTGAGGGGGTCAGTTAGCTGGGTTAGCCAGGCAGCTGGTTTTAGATTCAGAGAGATGCCAACAGCGTGTGTTCAATTCCCGCACTGGCTGAGGTTACGGTGAAGGGTTCTCCCCCTGGGATGGAAGGGTTATCGTGTTGAGGAAGATTGAGACATTCAGAGTTTAGAAGCTCAAGAGGTAACCTTATTGAAACATGAGGTTGTCATACAGAAGACTGAGGGAGCTGGATGGAGTAATGTTCCACAGCAATGTGACCAGGTCCATCTCTCCACCAGTCTTAAACATCTGCCTGATGTTCTTCGTCACTGGATATAAAGCTCTCCTTCCTGTGCAGACTAAAATTCTAATTACTGCACATGTTGAATTAATGGTGGGATTACAAGATCACTCACTTACTCCCCATCCTTTGCAATAGCAGGAACAGAACTTGTGTGTGCAGTGACACAGTATTGTCCAAGGGTTCTCTGCACAGCTGCAGGTAACTGCATTTAAAGGTGCCCTGCAGGATGAGAGCAATGATAGATAGGTTTCACAACCGCATTTTTTTTCCCCAGCTATGCCGTGAGATTTGTACCATTGTGTCCGTGTGAATGGTGTCCATTTGGTGCTCTGGCTTCCTCCTGTAGTCCAAAGATGTGCAGGTTGGGTGGATTGGCCGTGATAAATTACCCACAGTATGCAGGGATGTGCAGGCTAGCTAGCTTATCCATGGGAAATACAGGGTTACAGGGATAAGGAGGGATTTGCTATTCAAAGGGTCGGAGTGGTCTCAATGGGCCAAGTGACCTGTTTACACACTGTGGGGATTCTCTGATTTCTGATTTCCAGGCAGTGTGGAAAGTGTCTTGATGAACTCCACAGTGCAGGGGTTTGATGTGGGCCAGGCACACATCATGTAGGATAACACTGAGACAGTGTCTTGCCTGTTGTGCAGGTTCCTGTCTGCAGGGGAGACGGTGTGGTTGCTCTCACATGCTCAGTTTCCGGTTGCCATGGCTACAAACGCTTCCCAGTTTTGGGTGCACTTCTGTCTCCCCACCCTGTACCACTCTTGAAAGCCTTCTGAAAGATAAAAAATGCTGGAGATCATAGTGGGTTTAGGATCTGAAATGTTAGCTTGCTCTCTCTCCATGGATACTGCCTGACCCACTGTGATTTCCAGCATTTTTTGTTTTCAGTACAGATTCCAGCATCTGCAGTAATTTGCTCCTACTCAGAAGAGAAATAGAAAAATGCATGTCTGTACAAAAGGTAAGGCTGAAGCTTTCACAGCAATCTTCAGTCAGGCGTGCTGAGTGGATGATCCATCTCAGCCTCCTCCAGTGGTCCCCGACATTACAGATACCAGTCTCCAGCCAATTCGATTCACTCTACGTGATGTTGAGAGACACTGGGTACTGCAAAGGCTATGGGCCCTGACAATATTCTGGCAACAGTACTGAAGACTTGTGCCCCAGAACTTGTTGCTCCCCTAGACAAGCTGTTCCAGTACAGTTACAACACTGGCATCAACCACCCAGGTATGTCCTGCACATAATAAACTGAACAAATCCAACCCGGCCAATTACTGCCCCATCAGTCTAATCTTGATCATCAGTAATGTGGTGGAAGGGGTCATCAACAGAGCTATCAAGCAGCATTTGCTCAGTGACACCCAGTTTGGGTTCTGCCAGGGCCACTCAGCTCCTGACCTCAATCCAGCCTTGGTTCAAACATGGAGAAAAGAGCTGAATTCCAAAGGTGAGGCGAGAGTGACATCAAGGCTACATTCAACCGAGTGTGGCATCTAAGAGCCCTGGCAAAACTGGAATCAATGGATATTGGGGGCAAACTCTCTGGTGGTTGGAGTCATACCTGAAGCATAGGAAGGTGGATGTGCTTGTGGAGGGTCAGTCATCTCAGCTCCAGGACATCTCTGCAGAGTTCCTCAGGGTAGTGTGCTAGGCCCAACCATCTTTAGCTGCTTCATCAATGACCTTCCCTCCATCCCCATCCAGAAGTGGGGATGTTCGCTGAGATTGCACAATGTCCAGTACCATTTGCAACTCCGCAGATACTGAAGCAGTCCATGTTCAAATGCAACATGATCTGGACAATATCCAGGCTTGGGCTGACAAGTGGCAAGTAACATTCATGCCCCACAAGTATAAGTCCATGACCATCACCAACAAGAGACAATGTAACCACAGTCCCTTGACATTCAATGGTGTTACCATCACTTGAATTCCCTCACTATCAACATCCTGAAGGTTACCATTGACCAGGAACTCAACTGGACTCACCATAATAAATGCAGTCACTACAGCAGCAGACCAGAGGCTAGGGATACTGTGGTGAGTAACTCACCACTTGACTCCCCAAAGTCTATCCACCATCTACAAGGCACAAGTCAGGAGTGTGCCGGAATACTCCTCACTTGCCCTGGATGGGTATAACTCCAACAACACTCAAGAAGCCGAACACTATCCAGGACAAAGCATCTCCCTTGATTGGCACCACATCCACAAACATCCACTCCCTCCACCACCGACACTCAGTAGCAGCAGTGTGTACCATCTACAAGATACACTGCAGAAATTCACCAAAGATCCTCAGACAGCACCTTCCAAACCCACGCCCACTTCCATCTAGAAGGACAAAGGCAGCAGGTACACTGGTACACCAGCCCCTGCAAATTCCCCTCCAAGCCACCCACTATCTTGGCTTGGAAATATGTCATCATTCCTACAATAGGGCAAGTAGATATGGGCAATAATTGCTGGCCCCAGCCAGTGACACCCACATCCCATAAATTAATAAAAAAAACTCAGCATAAGATTCAATTATAACCCAGTTGTCAGGAAATATCATTCAGCACTGGAAATGCATGAGGATAAAATCTGCAAATATCAGTGTCCTGATTAAACCTGTTAAAAAATCCCAAACAAAAATCAGTTTACACAATCCCTGGCTGATAAATTAATGTCAATGGTGCATGTTGATGATAAGAGTACGAAAACAATTCTTTTGGGTTTATTCCAGAGAACTAAGTACAAATGCAGGAATATCAAATTAAATTTATTTGGAAATCTCAGTCAGACTGCTCTTGGGTTATTGTCCCTAACTGCTCTCCAAATGAGTTTGAGAAGATTTGTAGCTCAGGTTGAGGTTCTGGATGTAGGTTTGCTCACTAAGCTGGAAGGTTCATCTTCAGTCGTTTCGTCATCACACTAGGTAACATCTTCAATGAGTGTCTGGATGAAGCTTTGTCTGGAGGCTCATTGAAGATGTTACTTAGTATGGTGACAACATGACTGAAAATGAACCTTCCAGCTCAGTGAGCAAACATACATGTTTTCCAAACATCCAGAAAGGATTTTGAAACCCTGGAAAAGGGAGAGCGGGAGGTGCTTATAAGGATGTTCCTACGACAGACTGCGTACAACAATCAGGAAGGTTTGAGTAGGCTGGAGACTCAGCTCTCTTGCTGGAGACAGAGAAGACTGAGAGTGACTGGACCGAGTCTTTAATGATGTGGACAAACAAATTAGGAGCAGGAGTAGGCCATTCAGCCCTTCAGTCCTGCTCTATCGTTCAATAAGATCAAGGCTGATCTGATTCCTCCACCTTCTTGAACCAAACCTAGTCTCTTTGGGAGAGAATTCCACTGAGAGAAGGAATTTCTCCTCACTTCTCTCTTAACTGGGTAACCCCTTACTCTGTGATGATGCCCTCTGGGTCCTTGACTCTGCCACAAGGGGAAACAACCTCTCCGTATCTAACCTGTCAAGTCTCCTAAGAATCATGGAATCCCTACAGTTGGAAAGAGACCATTTGGGTCTGCACTGACCTTCCAAAGAGCTTCCAACCCCAGACCCCTACCCTAACCCTGTAACCCTGCATTTACCATTGCCCATCCACCTAACCTGGGCATCTTTGGACTTACATGTGGTCAACTCTCATTCTTCTAAGCTCCAATGAGGAGAGGCCCAACTATACCCAATCTCTCCTCATGAGAAAATCCCTCCATGCGTGTGATCAACTCACTGTGCTTGTGCCTGGGATGACCAATGTACGCCCAATGGGTGCTATTACCGTAAACTGGGGACGGTGGGAATGTTCTTGAAGGTGGGGGTGTGGGGTTCCAATAGGAGATGCAGCCTGCCCTTGTGAGTGAGTGAGACAGAGAGAGAGAGAGAGAGAGAGATAGACATCTCCATCTTCATGCATCCTCCCAGCACTTCTAACACTTTTGAAATAAAACAAAATGACTGCAGCAACCAGCCTGTCATTAATAGACTGGCCTGTGGGTGGAGCTGTGCCAGGTTAGAGGGCAGGGAACCGGAGAAGGCGTTGGGATATTCTCAGAATGTTGCCTACCCTCCATCCTGATTGGCCGCAGGGAGAGTCCCTTCTCAATCAATCTAGTCAGCTACAGATAGATGACCCGAAATGTCTTAGATTGCCTAATGACTCAATGCTAGCTGCACTGTTCTGCGGACAAGGTAAGTGGCTATTTTTCCTTGGACTGTCCTCTGGTTGGGGAGACATTGGGATGTCATCGTCAAGATGCACAGTTCAGGTGTCTTGGCTCCACTAAATGCCTGTAATGTCCAGGGATGTGCAGGCTGGGTGGATTAGCCATGGGAAATGTGGGATTATGGGGATGGGGAAGGGGTTGGGTCGAGGTGGGATGCTGTTCGGTGGGTTGGTGCAGATTCGTTGGGCCTCTTTCTGCACGGTATGGATGACATGATTCTATGACGTCAAGCATCTACTTTCACCTCTGCCCCCTCATCATCAACTTTGGTGGTGAGAAAATTGGTTCAAGTCACATCAGAATTGAAATTAGTTTTGGATCAATCCCCCACTATCAACATCCTGTGGATTACCATTGACCGGAAATTCAACTGGACTCACTATATAAACACAAGAGCAGGTCAGAGGCCAGGAATGCCATGATGAGTAACTCCCCTCCTGACTCCCCAAGCCAGTCCATCATCTACAAGGCACAAGTCAGGAGTGTGATGGAATACTCCTCACTTGCCTGGATGGATGCAACTCCACAACACTCAAGAAGCTTGACACCATCCAGGACAAAGCAGCCCAGCTGTCTGGCACCACATCCACAAACATCCATTCCCTACACCACCGACACTCAATAACAGCAGTGTGTACTATCTACAAGATGTACTGTAGAAATTCACCAAAGATCCTCAGACAGCACCTTCCAAACCCATGCCCATTTCCATCTAGAAGGACAAAGGCAGCAGATACATGAGAAAACCACTCCCTTCAAATTCCCCTCCAGGCGACTCACCATCCTGTCTTGGAAATATTTCACCATTCCTTCACTGTCGCTGGGTCAGAATCCTGAAATTCCCTCCCTAAAGGCATTGTGAATCAACCCACAGCACACGGACTGCAGCGGTTCAAGAAGGCAGCTCACCTCCACCTTCTCAAGGGGCAACTAGGGGCGGGCAATAAATGCTGGGCCCAGCCAGCGACAACCAAATCTCACTAATGAATATATAAAACCTGTTCAGAGATGCTATAACACACCTTCTGGGGCAGATGCGACCTGATCTCGGGCCTCCTCGCCCAGAGGTAGGGAGCATCACTACCACTGTGCCAGAGTACCTCTTGCATTTCCCCCTCAGTTTGAGCTGCATTGGGCTTTGCCTGCACAATTTGATTTGCTTTAGTCTCTGGTCCCTCTGAGGACGTGGAGCGAGAGGGATGTGCTGCCTTTAAGGAAAATCTGATAACATTCGTGTGACTCAACAGCATTCGGGTAACTGGACAACACAGAGAGAAAGCTATCACCTTATCACAAGATTCTTGTTGCTGTCTAGTTGGGTAAACACAAAATATTTAAACAGAGATATTTGTGACAGAGATGTTGAAAGTTGCTTCGGGTGGAGATTGAGGCTGAAGGTTACATTAATCTGTTTTCTTTGCTTTTTGGTTGTCAGCCTGTTCTCTACAATTCCGATATTTCCCTGCTGGATTGCTACCCTCTCTCTCTCCCTTCTTGAACAAGGTCAGCTTCATTGCGTTTGGACACATTTCAAAGGGGACCCTCAGACCTTGGCCGTGGGCTCCTGCTTTCTCTGGTCTTGTTTAGTTTATGAAAGAAAGATTTGCATTTATGTAGCACTCCTTTTCATGACCGCCAGACATCCCAAAGCACTTTGCAGCCAATGAAATTATGTTTTGAAACATGGCCGCTGTTGTCATGTGTGAAATGGATATCCAATTTAGCGACAGCAATCTCCAACAAACAGCCACAGGGGATTGACCAGATCATCAACGTTAACAAGACTGATTGAGGCATTAAGGATCTGACCAGATTCTGGGATTAAGTCCTCGCTCTTCTCCAAAATGGTGGCCAAATGGTGGTCAGGTCCACCTGACAAAGCCTCAGTTTAGCATCTCCTCAGACAGTGTAGCACCAGCCTGAAATAACGTTGTGGAGGCTGGTATCCTGTCACCCAGTTTAGTTACACTTACCAGCCAGCTCAGAGCCAGTCCCTAGAGTGAGAAGAATTCCTGAGACTCCTGTTTATATCTGTCAGCCAGGGCTCCCACGTTGGCCCAGGTTCATACAGTTATAGAATCCCCGCAGTGTAGAAACAGACCATTCAACCCAACAAGTGCACACTGGCCCTCTGAAGAGCATCCCGCCCAGACCCATCCTTCGACCCGAGCACTGGAACCCTGCATGGCCAATCCACGCTGACCTGCGCCAAATCAGGGAATCTCATATTGAATGTGATCCACCAGGCCAACTGTGCTCTACTTACTACAAGCTCCATGGCATTAATGGCACTGTGAATGTTCCAACAGTGATGTGCCCTCTCTCCAAATGGTCTCTGCTCTCTCCTCTCTCAAAGATCTCACTGTAAGCCTCAAAACGTGATCACACTGGGAGAAGGTTTGGAAAGCATTGGTATAGCACCTCCCCAGCAGGACAGCACTCCCCTGGTCCAGTGTTGGTCAATTGTGACATCTACATTCAAGCCCCAGGAAGGGATTTTCACCCAGGACCTTGTGACTCAGGCACACATGATCCCTGTTGAGCTGACATTTCAGACCAGAATAGACTCCCATCATGTGGAAGCAGACCATTCGACCCATTGAGTCTACACCAACCCTCTAGGAAGCATCCCGCCCAGACTCACCCCATCCCCACAGCCCTGCATTTCTCACAGCTAATCCCACCTAACCTGCACATCGCTAGGCACTATGGGAAATTCAGCATCACCAATCCACCCTAATCTGCACATCTTTGAAATGTGGGAGGAAACTGGAGCACCCAGAGGAAACCCATGCAGACAAGGGGAGAATGTGCAAACTCCACACGGACAGTCACCCAAGGCTGGAATTGAACCTGGGACCCTGGCGATGAGAGGCAGCAGTGCTAACCAATGAGCCGCTGCACTGATGGGATATCTGACTGTGTTGGAATCAATGGCTAATTCTGATCCTCATTGCAGTGTGTCCTGGGGTTGTGTCTGTATGGAAAACTCTTGGGTTCTGGAATCTTCTGATTCAAAAGTCCTAGGGGCATTGAAGAGGCGGGGAAGCACTGGAGGAGAATAGCTTTCCGGAAGCTTCTCTTCCCTGGTGGCCCCTGCACCTTTTTCTCCATGTACCCTAGTGCCTCTCACGGAGATTACTGAGGGGGCAGGATGAAGGGGAGACGGTTGAGAAACCTATCAGCCATGATTGAATGGTGGAGCAGACTCGATGGGCTGATTGGCCTAATTTCTGCTCCTATGTCTTATGGTCTTATGATCTGACATTGTCATGGTGAAGTGGCCAGATGCAAGGACCCAGTTGAATGGTGAACATTGATGAGTAATTCTCACAATACTTAGAAAATCCCAGCTGGGTGTCCCATCCCCCTCCCTACTCTCTCCCTCCCCTCCATCCCCAGAGACTGTGAATGTACCTTTGTATAAAAAGGTAACCTGCAAGGCTATAGACCAAGTACTGGAATTAGGCTTGTTTCTCGGCCATCACGGACTAGATGGGCCAAGTGGCCTCTTTCTGTGCCATAAACATTCTATAATTTCCATTCCAGATGTGGTGGCATCAATGATTTATCACATAGTTGGATCACTGCTTTATCTTACCTCAATATCGACATTTTACTGAAAGGAACCATTGAACTACAGGATTGTTACAGCATAGCAGGAGGCTATGTCTGTGTTGGCTGTCCTAAGGAGGAGTTCATGCAATACCTCCAGTTCTCCCCACACATCCCTCCTCTTCAGACGTTTAAAACAGTCTCATAGTTACATGTACGTGTGCTCCATAAATAATTATGCAAATAGTTGGCAGCTTGATATTAATGAAGATTAAGGCTTTATTGAAGGTTAAGTGATTGACAGACCTGACACTTTCTGCCCTATATTCTTTCACAGAATGAAGGCTTTACTGCCAAGTCAGTGTTTATTGTCTATCCCTCACTCCCCTCAAACTGCCAGGGTCATTTCATTAGGAGCCCACCCAATTGCTTGTGGATCTGGAGTCATGTGACCAAACCAAGTAAGGAAGGCAGATTTCGTTCCTGAAAGTGGGTAGATGGTTTTTTAATAATGCTTCCATGATCATTGTCAATGAGTCTCACTTTTAATTCCAGCTTTATGAATTGAATTTAAATTCCAGGAGATGTTGGTGCTTTTGGAATTACAAGCCCAGAGACATTACTTACACCTCCCCCTAAGCAATGGTCAATATAATTGCTCCACATTGTGATCTGTTTGGAGGACAGTATGGAAGATAATTGCAACTTGTTCATACATTTTATTAAGATTATATCAATAACTGACAATAAATGAGGCGACAATCTGGGGTCTGACTATCCTTTTCCCAGCCTCCTGTTCCCTGTGCTTTCAGTTGGAGAATAAGTGATCTCAATTACAACCATCTGATGAAGGAGCAGCGCTCTGAAAGCTAGTGCTTCCAAATAAACCTGTTGGACTGTAACCTGTTGGTGCTGTGTGATTTTTAACTTTGTCCACCCCAGTCCAACACCAGGATCTCCACATCAGGACATTTACTCTTGTCATTCTTTGTGCAAACCTCAGGCAGAAAACAGACATAAACTAATTTAACCAACACCTTCCAGCTCAAAGGCAAACCACATTTTGAGGTGTTACTGAAGGAAACCGTTCCCAAGATCCATTATTTCCTTCTCTCTTCCTCCTCTTGTAAAGGGATGCTTTCTTACCCTGACCCCACATTCTACAGCAGAACAGGACTGCTCAAAGCCAGCGCTGCCATTGCAGTGTGATTGCTGATGGCTATTCGACCCATTATCCCTCTGCTAGCTCCTTAAGAAAAAAAGATCCAATTTGTCCCCCTCTTATACCCAGGGAGTGTTTGCCTTTTTAAATGTTTCCCCAGTGTGATTCAGAGTAGCTTGGTTCCATTGTCCTTTCAGATTTCAGGTCACAACCACTCACTTAAAACCTCCCCATCTCCCTGCCTCTCGTTCACATAGACAATAGCAGCAGGAGCAGGCCATTTGGTCCTTCATTATGATCATGGCTGATTATCCAACTCAGTCCCCTGTCCCTGCGTTCTCCCCCATGTCCCTTGATCCCTTTGTCCCTGAGAATTACATCCAACTCCTTCTTGAAAACATTCAATGTTTTGGTCCCAACTGGTTTCTGTGGCAGTGGGTTCCACAGGCTCCATCCCCTCTGGGGGAAGACATTTCTCCCCATCTCAATCCGAAATGGCCTTAGACTGTGATCTAAAAGGGGAGTTGTATCGACTCTACCTCTGGACTAGAAGATCTGGATTTACATTTGACCTTCGGACCTGTTGGCTGTGGGGATGGAGAGGGGACGGAGGGGATGCAGGACCGGGAGCATGGAGGAGGAGCAGGGGAGTGGAGGGTGATGGGGGAAGAGAAGGAGGGGGACGAAGGGAAGGGGGGGAAGGGTAAATGTCATAACCTGGTTAAAGAGGTTCTCAAGTTGTAATTTTTTTCAGATTGTGTCTATGGTGGGTGGTGGGTGGTGGGACGGAGGGGGACTGAGAGTTTCCTTGTTGAAACTATTGGTAGATGCAGTCCCACCCCTCCTTCAACAGCCTCCCCATGCTAAAGGACTCCAGACACCAGGCTCGCGCTATGACCAAGCATCGCCACCTTTCTGACAGACTCTGACAAACACTCAAAATATCATCCTGAACACCATCCCCCAACCCCACAGTTATCTATAAAACCCCACCCAGTCAATGCCAGTCTCTTGCTGACTCTCAGAGATATTGCACCAATGACTGTGACATCCTGTATTCATTTCCAACACTGATTATGAATAAAGTGCAAGCATCTAGAAAATTGTTGTAATCTAACTGTGAGGCACAGTGGCTGAGTGGTTAGCATTGCAGCCTCACAGTATCAGGGTCCCAGGTTCGATCCCAGCCTCGGGCGACTGTCTGTGTGGAGTTTGCACACTCTCCCTGTGCCTGTGTAGGTTGCCTCCAGGTGCTCTGGTTTCCTCCCACAGGCACAAAGATGTACAGGTTAGGGTGGATTTTCCTGGGGAAATGCAGGATTACAAGGATAGGATAGGAGGATTGGCTTGGGTGTGATGCTCTTCAGAGGGTTGGCATGGACTCAATGGGCTGAATGGCCTGTGTCCACACTGTATGGATTCTGGGACACTTCTGCAATGAGCCAGATCTTAGTCCCCTTTACCCTCCTGCCCAAAGGTTGTTGACAATGTGCAGCCAATCAGATGGGCTGTGATGGATGGTGTAGCCAAATGGTGGGTGGGGGGGTCTGACTTTAGAATCTTCTAGAAAAACCAGTAAAACTGGCGCTGGGGGTGCACTGGTCCAGGCTCAACACGGACCTCCATTTTCCATGTGTAACGGTTTACTGTGAATCCCCCCCCGCCTCCCCATCGACTTCAAAGTGTGGCGCTATCCAAATGTAGAATGAAGACTGGAAAGGCACCTTTCAGTCATAACCCGACATGGGTCCAGTCTTTCACCTCATTGTCTCTGTCACTCCACTCAGCACCACTTGTTGTCAGTGGTGATCCGTGTGCCGCTCTCTGATGCCCCATGAGACCCTGACTCAATATCAGTTGGGCTCAGTGCCAACATGGTTATCTCTAGGTCAGTTCTGCTCCCGCATCTCAACTCCCTTTCCCCTGGATGGGTCTGCCAACCCACAGTCAGCCTACATTCGTACAGAAAATTACCAACACCACATTGATACCAGATCCATTTCAAACACTGTTTTCCTTTTATTGTTCCAATCCGCTGGCTGGGCCCAGTATTTATTGCCCGTCCCCAGTTGCCCCTGGAGAAGGTGGGGGTGAGCTGCCTTCTTGAGCCGCTGCAGTCTGTTGGATGTAGGCAGATACTGTCTGGGAGCAAGTTCCAGGGTTCCAGTTCCACCGAAGACAGGTTAGTGACTTGAAGCAACAAAACAGGTTTCTTGTCTGAGTTCTAAATTTAACAACAATGTGCATTTGTGTGGCAACTTTTACATGTCAAAATATTTGCAAGGCACTTAGCAGGCCAACTTCTGACACTGAGCCAGGGTGTTGTGACTCAGAAAGGAAGAAGTTTGCTCGCTGAGCTGGATGGTTTGTTTTCAGATGTTGTGTCACCACACTAGGTAACATCATCAGTGAGCCTCCAGTGAAGCACTGGTGGTATGGCCCGCTCTTTATTTGTGTGTTTAGGTTTCCTTGGGTTGATAATATCATTTCCTGTGGAGATGTCATTTCCTGTTCTTTTTCTTAGGGGGTGGTAAATCAAGTCCAAGTCAATGTGTTTGTTGATAGCGTTCCCACTTCCTCCTGCGCGATTTTGTAAATGACATTACATTTCAGAAGCAAAATTAATGACATTTACAAAAAAACATACCTTTCAAGAACTGTAACAAACACAACATTGGACAAACAGTCAGAAAACTAGCCACCAGGATACATGAACACCAACGAGCGACAAAAAGACATGACCCTCTCTCATTAGTATCCTCACATACAGATGATGAAGGACACCACTTCGGCTGGTCAACACATCCATCCTAGGACAAACCAAACAGAGACACGCACGAGAATTCCTAGAAGCATGGCATTTCAACCCGAACTCTGTCAACAAACACATTGACTTGGATCCCATTTACCATCCCTTGAGAAAAATAACAGGAAATGACATCACCACAGGTAATGGTGTCACCAACCCAAGGAAACATAAACACATAAATGGAAAGCAGGCCATACCACCGGTGCTTCACCAGAGGCTCACTGATGATGTTACCTAGTGTGGTGACGAAACGTCTGAACATGAACCTTCCAGCTCAGTGAGCAAACCTACATCCAGAACCTCAATCTGAGCTGCAAATCTTCTCAAAACTCGCTATCGGAAAGGAAGAGTAAAAGAGCAAAATGAGGTAGAGTGATGGAGAGGTAGACAGAGGGAATTTAAAATGATTTGGATTATTTCATGAGATTTGGGTGTCGCTGGCTAGGCCCAGCATTTATTGCCCATCCCTAGTTGACCCTTGAGAAGGTGGGGGTGAGCTGCCTTCTTGAACCGCTGCAGTTCATGTGCTGTAGGTTGACCCACAATGCCCTTAGGGAGGGAATTCCAGGATTTTGACCCAGTGACAGTGAGGGAACTGCAATTTATTTCCAAGTCAGGATGGTGAATGGCTTAGAGGGGAACTTGAAGGTGGTGTTCCCATATATCTGCTGCCTTTATCCTTCTCGATGGAAATGGTTGTGGGTTTGGAAGGTGCTGTGTGAGGAGCTTTGGTGAATTTCTGCAGTGCATCTTGTAGATAGTACACACTGCTGTTACTGAGCGTCGATGGTGGAGGGAGTGGGAGTGTTCTATGGGAAGCTGCAGACCCAGGGGAACATTGTGCGGTTGGCCATTAGCAAACAAGACTATTTTCTGGGAAAAACAGTTCAGAGAACTAACACTGAAATATTGCAAACAACTCTTTGCTTCTAGTTTCAGAACTTGGTTTTGGAAATGCATTGCTAGACAGTGGGTTTTGCAAAGCTTGTGTTGACAAGGAGAGTTAATTTCTTCATTTCCGTTAGATCGCGTCCTCTGTACTTTGTGGGTCGCACTCATCCTGAAGAAACAAACAAAAGTCATATTTAAGATGGCACGAATTTATTTCACCCTGATACACAAGGGTTCCAAACACCCAATTCACCCACTCTGCAACACCCCTCATCCAAATATTCCCAGGTTTTCAGCCAATGGCAGCTCAGCTGTCTGAGAGAAGAATCTGAAGTTGTAAAGAAAGATTTGCATTTGTATAGGGCTTTCCACAACATCAGGATGCCCTGCAGTGATTGGTAGCTGGTTATTGCGGTGACGCAGGGAAATGCATCAGCTGATATGTGCACAGCAAGATCCCACAGGTAGACTGCCGCCATGCATGATGTGGAGGTGCCGGTGTTGGGCTGAGGTGTACAAAGTTCAAAATCACACAACGCCAGGTTATAGTCCAACAGATTCATTTGGAAGCACTAGCTTTTGGAATGCTGTTCCTTTATCAGGTAGCTAGCTATAAATTCTGTACTCTGTGATCCTGCCCCACCAGTACCTGACGATGAAGCAGCGCTCTGAAAGCTAGTGCTTCCAAATAAACCTGTTGGACTATAACATGGTGTCGTGTGAATTTTTTTTAACCATGTGTGAAGGTGTCATGGGTAAAACCTCAATAACTAACCCTTCGAATGTGCTTTAGTTGCCAAATGTTTCAGCTAAACACGGGAAAAGTAAGTGATGTGAAGCAATGAAACAGGTTTCTCATCTGTTATTTAAATTTAACAACAACGTGCGTGTGTGTGACAACTTTTACATATTAAACTGTTCGCAAGGCACTTAGCAGGACAACTGCTGACACTGAGCCAGGGTGTTCTGACTCAGAAAGGAAGAGTTAAAAAGCAAAATTAGTTAGAGTGACGGAGAAGTAAAAAGAGGGAGTTTAAAATGATTTGGATTATTTCATAAGATGTGGGTATCACTGGCTGGGCCCAGTATTTATTACCCGTCCCTAGTTGCCCCTTGAGAAGGTGGGGGTGAGCTGCCTTCTTGAACTGCTGCAGTCTGTATGCTGTGGATTGATCCACAATGCTCTTAGGGAGGGAATTCCAGGATTTTGATCCAGCAACACTGAAGGAATGGCGATAATTTTGCATGTCATGATGTTGAGTGTCTTGGAGGGGTAGATGAAGGGGGTGGGGTTTCCATGTATCTGCTGCCCTTGTCCTTCTAGATGGTACTCAATGGAGTTTAGAAGTGTGAGAGGACACCTTACTGAAAATATAAGATTCTTAGCAGTTTGACAGGAGAGAAGTGGAGAGGTTGTTTCCCCTTGTGGGAGAGTCTAGGAGCATAGTGCATCATCTCAGTGTATGGGGTTGGTACATTTATGACAGAGATGAGGAGGAATTTCTTCCCACAGAGGGGAGTGAATCCATGGAATTCTTTACCACAGAAGCTTGTTGAGTCTGGGTTGTTAAGAATATTCAAGGCTGAGATAGGCAGATATTTAATCAGGAGAAGGTGAGGACTGCAGATGCTGGAGAGTCCGAGTCGAAAAGTGTGGAGCTGGAAAAGCACAGCAGGCCAGGCAGCATCCGAGGAGCAGGAGAATCAACGTTTTGGGCATAAGCTCTTCATCAGGAATGTGAGGGCATCAAGGGTTATAGAGAAAAAGGCAGGAAAGTGGGTTGAGGACAATTAGATTAGACAAGATTTCATTGAATGGCAGAGGAGACTCACTGAATGGCCTACTCCTGCTCCTACGTTTTATGGTATATGTGATGATCATGGGTTCAGAAGGTGCTGTCTAAGGAGCCTTGGTGAATTTCTATACTGCATCATGTCAATGTTAAATGTTGTTGCCATGTGCTGAGCTTTAATGTGGAGGTGCTGGGGTTGGACAAGATCAGAGGTCACATGTCACCAGGTTATAGTCCAACAGATGTATTTGAAATCCTGAGCTTTTGGAGCGCTGTCACTTAATGAAACACTTCACCTGACCAGGATAAAGCGCTCTTGAAAGCTTGTGATTTCAAATAAACCTGTTGAACTATGACCTGGAGTGGTGTGATTTCTGACTTAGTTAAGCTTTAAGGCAGAGTGTGGGTGACACAGCTGGGGCTGGGGAAGACACTGGGAGTGCAGGACAGCAGAGATCTTAAAGCATTGTGTGTTCGGAGGAGATCAAGGTGGCAATGAGGGGGGAGGGGGGAAGGACATGTAAGGGTCTGAAAACAAGGCTGAGAATTTGAAGGTTGAGGGGTTGCCAGACGGGGAACCCTTTGAGGTCAGTAAGCGGGGGTGGAGAAGGGGTTTGGTGAGTGAACGGATCTTAGTACGAGTGAGGAAACCAACAACAGAGTGTTCCAGAGACTCCATTGCACTGACAGGACAACCAGGGGACAGTCAGATCGCGAGGAACCAAAGGTGAGGAGAATTTCAGCCTTTCTCTTTGGACTTACATCATTCAAACTACATTCCACACATTTCTGAGGAAGATCAAGAAAGAAAGCCAACCTTTTCTCGAGGTGGAACCATAATCTTTTCTTTCTTCATTCCCAAGCACAGAATCTGATCTTCAAAGATCTTACGTCCATTCTCCAGCCCATTTAGATTTCGACCTGTTTCAATCAGACACGAAATGGTTAAAGAGTGAAGCCTGTCCACTCACTCCATTACTGCCTTCTCATATACAGTGATCAACTCAAACTCATCAAACCATTCACAGCCAACTCTCAGGGTCAGCCCATCCGACAGTGCAGCACTCCCTCAGCACTGACCCTCCGACAGTGCAGCACTGCCTCAGAACTGACCATCTGACAGTGCGGCGCACCCTCAGTACTGACCCTCCGACAGTGTGGCGCACCCTCAGCACTGACCCTATGACAGTGCGGTGCACCCTCAGCACTGACCCTCCAACAGTGAGTACTCACCGTACAGGGATTATGGAAGAGGGTTGGCAGTGAGTACTCACCGTACAGTAATTAAGGAAGGGAATTGGCAGTGATTACTCGCCGTACAGTGATGAGGGAAGGGGGTTGGCAGTGAGTACTCACAATACAGTGATTAGGGAAGGGTATTGGCAGTGAGTACTCACTGCACAGTGATGTAGGAAGGGGATTGGCAGTGAGTACTCTCCGTACAGTGATTAGGGAAGGGGATTGGCAGTGAGTACTCACGGTACAGTGATGTAGGAGGGGGGTTGGCAGTGAGTACTCACCGTACAGTAATTAGAGATGGGGATTGGCAGTGAGTACTTACCGTACAGTTATGTAGGAAGGGGATTGGTAGTGATTACTCACTGTACAGTGAGAAAAGAAGGGGATCGGCAGTGAGTACGCACCGTACAGTGATTAGGGAAGGGGGTTGGCAGTGAGTACTCACAATACAGTGATTAAGGAAGGGGATTGGCAGTGAGTACTCGCCGTACAGTAATTAGGGAAGGGGATTAGCAGTGAGTACTCACCGTACAGTGATTAGCAAAGGGGATTGGCAGTGAGTACTCACCGTACAGTGATTAGGGAAGGGGATTGGCAGTGAGTACTCACTGTACAGTGATGTAGGAAGGGGGTAGGCAGTGAGTACTGACCATACAGTAATTAGAGAAGGGGATTGGCAGTGAGTACTCACCGTACAGTGATTAGGGAAGGGGATTGGCAGTGAGTACTCACCGTACAGTGATTCAGAAAGGAGATTGGCAGTGAGTACTCACCGTACAGTGATTCAGGAAGGGGATTAGCAGTGAGTACTCACCGTGCAGTGATTAGGGAAGGGGATTGGCAGTGAGTATTCACCGTACAGTGATTCAGGAAGGGGATCGGCAGTGAGTACTCCCCGTACAGTAATTAGGAAAGGGGATTGGCAGTGAGTACTCACCGTACAGTGATTAAGGAAGGGGATCGGCAGTGAGTACTCCCCGTACAGTGATTCAGGAAGGGGATTAGCAGTGAGTACTCACCGTGCAGTGATTAGGGAAGGGGATGGCAGTGAGTATTCGCCGTACAGTGATTCAGGAAGGGGATTAGCAGTGAGTACTCACCGTACAGTGATTAAGGAAGGGAATCGGCAGTGAGTACTCCCCGTACAGTAATTAGGAAAGGGGATTGGCAGTGAGTACTCACCGTACAGTGATTAGGCGAGGGGATTGGCAGTGAGTACTCACCGTATAGTCATTCGTGAAGGGGGTTGGCAGTGAGTACTCACTGTACAGTGATTCAGAAAGGAGATTGGCAGTGAGTACTCACCGTACAGTGATCCAGGAAGGGGATTAGCAGTGAGTACTCACCGTGCAGTGATTAGGGAAGGAGATTGGCAGTGAGTATTCACCGTACAGTGATTCACGAAGGGGATTAGCAGTGAGTACTCACCGTACAGTGATTCATGAAGGGGATCGGCAGTGAGTACTCACCGTACAGTGATTAGGGAAGGGGGTTGGCAGTGAGTACTCACCGAACAGTCATTACGGAAAGGGGTTGGCAGTGAGTACTCACCGTTCAGTGATTCAGGAAGGGGATTAGCAGGGAGTACTCACCGTGGAGTGATTAGGGAAGGGACTGGCAGTGAGTACTCACCGTACAGTGATTTGGGAAGGGGGATTGGTAGTGAATAGTCACTGTACAGTGATTTGGGAAGGAGATTGGCAGTGAGTACTCACCGTTCAGTGATTCAGGAAGGGGACTAGCAGGGAGTATTCGCCGTGGAGTGATTAGGGAAGGGGACTGGCAGTGAGTACTCGCTGTACAGTGATTTGGGAAGGGCGATTGGCAGTGAATACTCACCTTACAGTGATTAAGGAAGAGGATTCACAGTGAGTACTCACCAAACAGTGATTTGGGAAAGGGATTTGCAGTGAGTACTCACTGTACAGTGATTAGGGAAGGGATTGGCAGTGAGTACTCACCGTACAGTGATTAAGGTAAGGGATTGGCAGTGAATACTCACCGTGCAGTGATTCAGAAAGGGGATTAGCAGTGAGTACTCACCATACAGTGATTCAGGAAGGAGATTAGCAGTGAGTACTCACCATACAGTGATTAGGGAAGGGGATTGGCAGTGAATACTCACTGTACAGTGATTCAGGAAGGAGATTGGCAGTGAGTACTCACCGTACAGTGATTCAGAAAGGAGATTGGCAGTGAGTACTCACCGTACAGTGATTCAGGAAGGGGATTAGCAGTGAGTACTCACCGTGCAGTGATTAGGGAAGGGGATTGGCAGTGAGTATTCGCCGTACAGTGATTCAGGAAGGAGATTGGCAGTGAGTACTCACCGTACAGGGATTTGGGAAAGGGATTGGCAGTGAGTACTCACCATGCAGTGATTAGGGAAGAGGATTGGCCGTGAGTACTCACCGTACAGGGATTTGGGAAGGGGATTGGCAGTGAGTACTCACCGTACAGTGATCTGGGATGGGAGATTGGCAGTGATTACTCCCCGTATAGTGATTAGGGAAGGGGGATTTGCAGTGAGTACTCACCGTACAGTGATTTGGGATGGAGGATTGGCAGTGAGTACTCACCGTACAGTGATTTGGGATGGGGGATTGGCAGTGAGTACTCACTGTACAGTGATTTGGAAAGGGGATTTGCAGTGATTTGTCCCCGTACAGTGATTTGGGAAGGGGACTGGCAGTGAGTACTCACAGTACAGTGATCTGGGATGGGGGATTGGCAGTGAGTACTCAGCGTACAGTGATTTGGGAAGGGGATTGGCAGTGAGTACTCACCGTACAGTGATTAAGGAAGGGGATTGGCAGTGGTTACTCACTGTACAGTGATTTGGGACGGGGATTAGAAGTGAGTATTCACCATGCAGTGATTAGGGAAGGGGATTGGCCGTGGGTACTCACCGTACACATTGGCAGTGAGTACTCACCGTACAGTGATTAAGGAAGGGGATTGGCAGTGAACACTCACCGTACAGTGATTAGGGAAGGGGGATTGGCCGTGAGTACTCACCATTC
This sequence comes from Chiloscyllium plagiosum, assembly GCF_004010195.1. Taxonomy (NCBI): domain Eukaryota; kingdom Metazoa; phylum Chordata; class Chondrichthyes; order Orectolobiformes; family Hemiscylliidae; genus Chiloscyllium; species Chiloscyllium plagiosum. Next base: position 42,671,967 of record NC_057739.1, read on the forward strand.
AGTGATTCAGGAAGGGGATTAGCAGTGAGTACTCACCGTGGAGTGATTAGGGAAGGGACTGGCAGTGAGTACTCACTGTACAGTGATTTGGGAAGGAGATTGGCAGTGAGTACTCACCGTACAGTGATTTGGGATGGGGGATTGGCAGTGATTATTCCCTGTACAGCGATTAGGGAAGGGGGTTTGGCAGTGAGTACTCACCGTACAGTGATTAAGGAAGGGGATTGGCAGTGAGTACTCACCGTACAGTGATTAAGGAAGGGGATTGACAATGAGTACTCACCGTGCAGTGATTAGGGAAGGGGATTGGCAGTGAGTACTCACCGTAATGTGATTAAGGAAGGGGATTGGCAGTGAGTACTCACTGTACAGTGATTAAGGAAGGGGTTTGGCACTGAGTACTCACCGTGCAGTGATTAGGGAATGGGATTGGCAGTGAGTACTCACTGTACAGTGATTAGGGAAGGGGGTTGGCAGCGAGTACTCACCATACAATGATTAGGGAACAGGCGTTGGCAGTGAGCACTCACCGTACAGTGATTCAGGAAGGAGATTAGCAGTGAGTACTCACCGTACAGTGATTAGGGAAGGGGATTGGCAGTGAGTACTTACCGTACAGTGATTTGGGAAGGGGATTGGCAGTGAGTACTCACCGTACAGTGATTTGGGAAGGGGATTGGCAGTGAGTACTCACCGTACAGTGATTTGGGAAGGGGATTGGCAGTGAGTACTCACCGTACAGTGATTTGGGAAGGGGATTGGCAGTGAGTACTCACCGTACAGTGATTTGGGAAGGGGATTGGCAGTGAGTACTCACCGTACAGTGATTTGGGAAGGGGATTGGCAGTGAGTACTCACCGTACAGTGATTTGGGAAGGGGATTGGCAGTGAGTACTCACCGTACAGTGATTTGGGAAGGGGATTGGCAGTGAGTACTCACCGTACAGTGATTTGGGAAGGGGATTGGCAGTGAGTACTCACCGTACAGTGATTTGGGAAGGGGATTGGCAGTGAGTACTCACCGTACAGTGATTCAGGAAGGAGATTAGCAGTGAGTACTCAC
>NC_057739.1:42676162-42687722 GCF_004010195.1 Chiloscyllium plagiosum
TCCGTACAGTGATTAGGGAAGGGGATTGGCAGTGAGTACTCACCGTACAGTGATTAGGGAAGAGTGTTGGCAGTGAGTACTCACCGTGCAGTGATTAGTGAAGGGAATTGGTAGTGAGTACTCACTGTACAGTGGTTTGAGAAGGTGATTGGCAGTGAATACTCACTGTACAGTGATTAGTGAAGGGGATTGGTAGTGAGTACTCACCGTACAGTGATTTGGGAAGGGGATTGGCAGTGAGTACTCACCTTAAAGTGATTTGGGAATGGCATTGGCAGTGAGTACTCACCGTACAGTGATTAGGGAAGGGGATTGGGAATGAGTACTCACCGTACAGTGATTAAGGAAGGGGATTGGCAGTGAGTACTCACCATATAGTTGTTTGGGAAGGGGATTGGCAGTGAGTACTCACCGTACAGTGATTAAGGAAGGGGATTGGCAGTGAGTACTCACCGTACAGTGATTTGGGAAGGGCGATTGTCAGAGAGTACTCACCGTACAGTGATTAAGGAAGGGGATTGGCAGTGAGTACTCAACGTACAGTGATTTGGGAAGGGGGATTGGCAATGAGTACTCACCGTACAGTGATTCAGGAAGGGGATTGGCAGTGAGTACTCATTATACAGTGATTAGGGAAGTGGATTGGCAGTGAGTACTCACCGTGCAGTGATAAGGGAAGGGGGTTTGTAGTGAGTACTCACCGTACAGTGATTAATGAAGGGGGCTTGAAGTGAATACTCATCGTACAGTGATTAGTGAAGGGGGCTTGCAGTGAGTACTCACCGTACAGTGATTCAGGAAGGGGATTGGCAGTAAGTACTCACCGTACAGTGATTTGGGAAGGGGATTGGCAGTGAGTACTCACCGTACAGTGATTAGGGAAGGGGGATTGGTATTGAGTACTCACCGTACAGTGATTTGGGAAGGGGATTGGCAGTGAGTACTCACCGTAATGTGATTTGGGAAGGGGATTGGCAGTGAGTACTCACCGTACAGTGATTTAGGAAGGGAATTGGCAGTGAGTACTCACCGTACAGTGATTTGGTTAGGAGGTTGGCAGTGAGTACTCACCGTATAGTGACTAGGGAAGGGGATTGGGAGTGAGTACTCACCGTACAGTGATTAGGGAAGGGTGTTGGCAGTGAGTACTCACCGTGCAGTGATTAGTGAAGGGAATTGGTAGTGAGTACTCACCGTACAGTGGTTTGAGAAGGTGATTGGCAGTGAATACTCACTGTACAGTGATTAGTGAAGGGGATTGGCAGTGAGTACTCACTGTACAGTGATTTGGGAAGGAGATTGGCCGTGAGTACTCACCGTACAGTGATTTGGGAAGGAGATTGGCAGTGAGTACTCACCGTGCAGTGATTTGGGAAGGGTATTGGCAATGAGTACTCACCGTACAGTGATTTGGGAAGGAGATTGGCAGTGAGTACTCACCATACAGTGATTTGGGAAGGGGATTGGCAGGGAGTACTCACCGTACAGTGATTTGGGAAGGGGATTGGCAGTGAATACTCACCATGCAGTGATCTGGGAAGGGTATTGGTAATGAGTACTCACCGTACAGTGATATAGGAAGGGGATTGGCAGTGAGTACTCACTGTACAATGTTTGGGGAAGGGGATTGGCAGTGAGTACTTACCGTAGAGTGCGATTGTGTGGTAGATTTTGCCTTGTCTCCTCTCCTGTGTATGGAGAATCAGGCTATTTGGAATTTTTGTGTTGAGGACCCAGAATACCATGTATGGCCTCGCTGTGTGTGTAAGAGAGAGAGAGAGAGAGAAAGCAATCATTCTGTCTGTTTAATAGATAAATGCTTGAGGAGCAGGTCATCATAGAATTCTTACAGTGTGGAAGCAGGCCATTCGGCCCATCAAGTGCACACTCACACTCTTAAGAGCATCCCCACCCAGACAACCCATGCACCATATCACTCTGCATTTCCCATGGCCAACCCACACTGACTTGCATATCTTTGGACTGTGGGAGGAAACCAGAGCATCTGGAGGAAACCCACGCAGACACAGGGAGAACATGCAGACTCCACACAGACAGTCACCTGAGGGAGAATCGATCCTGGGTCCCTGGTGCTGTGAGCCACCGTACTAACCTGGGGTCAGAAGCTGACATTTGAGAATCTGTTGACACAGCCCCTTGACAACGCCCTCAGTGAGTGAGCCCCATCTCCCAACCCTCTTGTGACATGCAAACTCCACACAGACAGTCACCTGAGGGAGAATCGATCCTGGGTCCCTGGTGCTGTGAGCCACCATACTAACCTGGGGTCAGAAGCTGACATTTGAGAATCTGTTGACACAGCCCCTTGACAACGCCCTCAGTGAGTGAGCCCCATCTCCCAACCCTCTTGTGTGTTAAAGCCTCTCTCCTTCTCCTGTTCTCATTCACCTCCGCAATAGACTCTTACCCCCACCACCTGCCTCAGAACTCAGGCTTCATCCAGTCTCCTTCCACTCATGCGCCCCTCCACATTTGAAAGTTTAACACTCTCTGAGTGAACGTCCTACACTGCAAGGACACCCACTGCAGCGATTGAAGAAAGCAGCTCACCCCCACACATTCATGGGGCAATTAGGGTCAGGCAGTACGTGCTGGGCTCAACCAGCGATGCCAACACCCTGGAAGCAAATTAAATCAATCCATGATTTTTGATTGTTTAATCCTGAAATCCAGTACTTACGTTCGAAGGTGAATTCCAGGCCGTTGTTGGATAAACGGTAAGCCTCCATCTCCGAAATACAGTTGTTTCCTCTAAGGTAAAGTAAGGTTGGAATTACTGTCAGCACAAACTCCCACACTCCCATCATTTTGGCACCATTACCACTAGATCAGGTTTTGCTGACAACATTCAATGGTCTCAGCACAGATCACCGAATGCCTACAGTGTGGAAGTAGACCATTCAGCCAATCAGGTCCACACTGCCCCTTTGAAGAGCATCCCACCCAGACTCACCCTCTATCCTATCCCCACATTTCCCATGGCTAGCCCACCTAGCCTGCACATCCCTGGGCACTACGGGACAATTTAGCATGGCCAATCCACCCTACACTGCACATCCCTGGGCAATATGGAATAATTTCCCATGGCCAATCCACCCTACACTGCACATCCCTGGGCACTTTGGGGCAATTTCCCATGGTCAATCCACCCTACACTGCACATCCCTGTGCACTATGGGGCAATTTAGCACGGCCAATCCACCCTACACTGCACATTCCTGGGCAATATGGAATAATTTCCCATGGCCAATCCACCCCACACTGCACATCCCTGGACACCAAAGAACAATTTCCTATGGCCAATCCACCCTACACTGCACATCCCTGGGCACTATGGGGCAATTTCCCATGGCTGATCCACCCTAAACTGCACATCCCTGGGCACTATGGGGCAATTTCCCATGGCTGATCCACCCTAAACTGCACATCCCTGGACACTATGGAACAATTTCTCATGGCCAATCCACCTTAAACTGCACATCCCTGAACACGATGGGACAATTTCCCATGGCCAATCCACACTAACCTGCACATCCCTGGGCACTATGGGACAATTTGCCATGGCCAATTCACTCTAACCTGCACATTTTTGAACTGTGGGAGGAAATCGGAGCACCCGGAGGAAACCCACACAGACACGGGGAGAAAGTGCAAACTCCACACAGACAGTCACCCGAGGCAGGAATCGAACCCGGAACCATGGTGCTGTGAGGCAGCAGTGCTAACCACTGAGCCACAGTGCTGCCCAGATGGAGGACATTCGGCCTGCTGTGTTTGTGGCAGCTCTCTTAACAGCAGCTATTTAACTTGTCTCCCTCTGTCATCCCATTGCCACCGACCTGCAAATCATTACACCCTCCTGAGCATATATCCCAATCCCTTCGGAAAGCAATGACTGAAGCTGCCTCCGCCCATTCCCAGACAGCTGAATCCAGATCCTAACCACTTACTGTGAAAGGAAGATTCTCCTCAATAGCATAAAGCCAAATACAGAAGAAGACCATTCTGCCCATCGAGTCTACCCGGCCATTCAGTGGAATCTTGGCTAAAGTGATAACCATCAACTTGATTTTCCTGCCTTTCCCCCATAATCCCCCCATAACCTCTCCTGCATAACCTCTCTCCCATAATCCCTTCCTGATTAAAAATCTTGGCCTAGAATAGACTTCATGACTCAGCCTTGACAGCCCTCTGTGGTGAAGAATTCCCCAAATTCACTCCCCTTGGGGGCAAGACATTCCTCCTCCGTCTCTGCCACCCCCTTACCATGAGATGATGCCCTCTGGCCCTCAAGGGGAAACAGCTCCTCCCCACCTACTCTGCCTCGCACCTTGTGGGTGTCAATAAAGGTGCCCTCAATTCTCCATATTCCAATTCACACAATCCCAAACTACTCACCCCCGCCCCCCTCCTCATAAGACAACCCCTGGGATCAGGCTGGGTGAAGCTTGCCTGAACTGCCTCCAAACGCTAGTCCATCTTTCTTTCGATAACTAGATCACAACATTCCAGCTATAGTCTGAATAGTTCCTTGTCTAGTTTTGACGAAATCTCCCGACTTTTATATTCCTTTCTTTTGGAATTGAAGGCCAATAATCCACTTGCCTTCCCTATTTCCCGCTGAGCTCGGATATTCCCTCTTTGCAATTCATGGACGGCGACTCCCAACTCCCTCTGAGCTCCTCGGGTCACTGCTGCTTCTTTTGCCAGTCACCTCCAGTTCCCAATCTCCTGTTACCAGGAAAGTTTCTCCCTCTCTCCTCTGTCCAGTTGAACACCTCAATCAGACCACCAGACAAACCTTCTCCAGTAAATCCATCCCCACCCTGTGCAGTAATGAAAATCTCTGGTGTCTGGAGCCTGGTTCTCATTAATCTTTCTTGTGCCCTCTCTTGTGTCTTCAATATCCTTCCTAAAGGGCAATGCCAAGAATTGGCCACGACATGGTTGAGGCCAAGCCTGTGTTTTTAAGCTTTTCTTCTGACGGAGTTTTTCTGACAATCTGATCAAGCAGCGTTCCAAAAAAAGACACAAATTCGTAAACCCGCCCTGAGGTCTGAGTTATCCAGGTAACTCTTCAGGACCCTGAAACAACTGATTTATCAGACCATTAGCTCTACGAGCACAGTTAGGCCAATCGGCCCATCAAGTCTGTTCCACCATTTGAACATGGCTGATATGTTTCTCCATCCCATTCCCCTGCCTTCTCCCCATAACCCCTGAGCCCCTTACTCATCCAGAACCTATCTATCTCTGTCTAAAACCTACTCAATGACTTCGCCTTCTCTGCCTTCTGTGGCAACACTTTCCACAGATTCCCCACCCTCTAGCTAAAGAAACTCCTCCTCATCTCAGTTCTAAAGGGTCATCCCTTCACTCTGAGGCTATGCCTCGTGTCTTAGTCTCCCCTACTCATGGAAACATCTTCTCCATGTCCACTCTATCCAGGCCTCTCAGTATTTTATAGGTTTCAACTGGATTCCCACTGCACCCCCCATTTCTTCTAAACTCCAGAGAGTACAGACCCAGTGTCCACAAGCCCTTCATCCCTGGATCATTGTTGTGAACCTCCTCTGGACCCTTTCCAATGTCAGCACATCCTTCCTTAGATACAGGGCCAAACACTGCTCACAATATTACCATTGAATAGTACATCACGACTGTATGACAAACCCTTTTGCTGATTCTTGACTCTCGAGCAGAGAGAATTGAGGAAATGTTGAGTAGGAGAATTGGGAATGTTCTGGATAGAGTAAATAAGGGGGGATTGTTTCCGCTGGTGGGAGGTCAGGCACCAGACAGAATACGTCTGAGGTGGTTGATAAAAAAGAGCAGAGCTTTCCTTCCTGTAGTTTCAGAAGTGATCAGATCAGATCGATGACTGAAGAGGAGAAACAACGATGTTTCAAGGGAAGGGACATGAGTGTGGGAACTAATCGGAAAGGTCTCTTTCTGCTCTGTGTGATTCTACTGGAGAAACCATTTGTTGGGTTTGCACACAACACGACTCAGAGTTCTCTGAATTTATCTCTCCATCTGACTCGAACCCTGTTGTGAATGTTTCATACACACGCCATTCTGTTCACATCACTGGGTCAGTCATTGAGCCTCTCCCTCTGGGGTCATGGGTTCAAACCCCAACTCAGCTCCTGATGAAAACTAGATTAATAAATCTGGAACTGAAGGCTAGACTTAATGTTGAACCAGGGACCACCCTGTATTGTTGTAAAAACCCATTTGGTTCAGTCATGTCCTGATTGAGGATCATATACAAGGTATTACACATGGTTTATACACAGGGTATTGGTGAGACTGCACCTGGAGTATTGTGCGGAGTTTTGGTCCCCTTATTTGGGGAAAGATGTAGTGGCGTTGGAGACAGTTCAGAGGAGGTTCACTAGATTGATTCCAGAGATGTGGGGTTTGTCGTATGAAGAGAGATTAAAGAGATTCAGCCTACAGTCTGGCATTTAGAAGAATGAGGGGAGATCAAATTGAGGCATTCAAGATGATAAAAGGTGTGGATAAGGTAGACATGGAGCGGATGCTTCCTCTTGTGGGGCATTCTAGGACGAGAGATCACAGTCTTAGGACAAGGGGGAGCAAATTTAAAACAGAATTGAGGAGAGACTACTTCTCCCAAAGGGTTGTGAATCTATGGAATTCGCTACCTCAAAGTGCGGTGGATGCTGGGACAGTAAGTACATTTAAGGAGGAGTTAGACTGATGTTTAATTGGTAATGGGTTGAAGGGATGTGGGGAGATGGCAGGAAGATGGGAGTGAGGAGCACATCAGCCATGATCGAAAGGCAGAGCAGACTCGATGGGCCGAATGGCCCAATTCTGCTCTGTCCAACCTTCCAGCTCAGCACCATCCTCATGGCCTGTCCCACCTGCCAATCTTCCTTACCACCTATCTGCTCCACCCTCCTCTCTGACCTATCACCTTCATCCACCTACTGTACTCTTTGCTACCTTTTCCCCAGCCCCAACCCCACCTCCCATTTATCTCTCCACCCTGGAGGCTCCCTGCCTCCATTCCTGATGAAGGGCTTTTGCACGAAACGTCGATTATCCAGCTGCTCGGATGCTGCCTGACCGGCTGTGCTTTTCTAACACCACTCTAATCCAGACTCCTATATCTTATGAACTTACAAACTTTTATTCGAATGGTGGAGCAGGCCTTGAAGCACTGAATGGCCTACGCTTTGTTTCTTAGCATTGCTTGATGGGTTGAATGGCCTCCTCCTGTTCCTGCTGACTCGTAGATCTCAGTCCCTCCAGCATCAATGAGAAACCAAACCACTGTCAAAGGAGGGGAATATAAAATGGTCTTACATTCTCATGTAGCCTTTTATCAACGTTTTGTTCATTTGGACAACGGGGCTGATCAGGATAAAGGTGTTGTCCACTTGACCGAATTCCTGGCGGTATGGCTCATACTGGGTTGCCCAGCGGAGGAGGTACCACTTTCCTGTGAACTGTCAGTAATGAAGAGGGTTAAGAAGGAATGTTACGTGGGGAAGATACCACAGTGTTTCTCTTCATAAACACACAGGGCATGTCACACAGGCTACGAAAAATGGAAAGGTTATGATTCCGCTAAACAAAATCCTCACAGTGGGGAAGCAGATCGTTCGGCTCATCAAGTCATCACTGACCATTGAGGCTCAGTGGTTAGCACTGCTGCCTCACAGCGCCAGGGACCCGGGTTCAATCCCAGCCTTGGGTGACTGCCAGTGTGGAGTTTGCACATTCTCCCTGTGTCTGTGTGGGTTTCCTCCGGGTACTCCGGTTTCCTCTCACAGTCCAAAGGCGTGCAGGTTAGGGTGGATTGGCCGTGGGAAATTGTCCATGGTATTCAGGGACGTATAGGCTAGGTGCATTAGTCAGGAGAAATGTAAAGTAATAGGGTTGGGGAATGGGTCACTCTTTGGAGGGTCAGTGTGGACTTGTTGGGCCGAATGGCCTGTTTCCACACTGTAGGGATTCTATGACCCTTACCCTGTAACCCCACACTCCCCATGGCTAACCCACCCTGCACATTTCTGGACACTATGGGGCAATCGTTTCATGGCCAATCCACCCAAACTTGCACATCTTTGGACTGTGGGAGGAAACCCCCCGCAGACATGGGGAGAATGTGCAAACTCCATACAGACAGTCACCCGAGGCTGGAATCAGACCTGAGTCCCTGGCGCTGTGAGGCAGCAGCACTAACCACTGAGTCACTGTGCCGTCCCGAAGTTGCAAGTTTCACTTGAGTCAGGTAGGAGCTGAACCTGATCCATTGCCTGACGCATTATCCATTGCACCACTGTTCCCTGCCCGACAGAGTGTAGGTGAGACCACACCTAGAGTACAGTGGAGCTTATTGGTCTCCTTACCTAAGGGAGGAAGGATAAATGTATTTGGAAGCAGGTCAGAGGCCAAGTATACAGGCTGAAGCCTGAATGAGTTTGTTGTGTAATGAGGAAAGGTTGGACACATTTGGTTTATACCCACCAGGGTTTGGGAGAGTGAGAGATGACGCATACAGCATTGAAGGGCATTGACAGTGTGGACATCGAGAGGATGTTTCCTTCAATGGGACAATATTGAATTGGAACCTCTGCCTAAAAATACAAGGTTACCCCGAGAGACAGCAGTGGAGCTTATTGGTCTCCTTACCTCAGGGAGGAAGGATAAATGTATTTGGAAGCAGGTCAGAGGCCGAGTATACAGGCTGAAGCCTGAATGAGTTTGTTGTGTAATGAGGAAAGGTTGGACACATTTGGTTTATACCCACCAGGGTTTGGGAGAGTGAGAGATGACGCATACAGCATTGAAGGGCATTGACAGTGTGGACATCGAGAGGATGTTTCCTTCAATGGGACAATATTGAATTGGAACCTCTGCCTAAAAATACAAGGTTACCCCGAGAGACAGAGATGGGGTAAAATATTTCTCCCAACTTTGGAACTCTCTTCCTGAAGAGAGCATTTGAATACTTTTAAGTGATACAATGACACAATGTAGAGGAGGCCATTCAGCCTACTGAGTCTGTACTGTCAAAGCTAACCTTACACTTTGCAGCACGAGACCCAAAGCCTTTATGACATGGTGCATGCTCATCCAAGCATTTTATAAAGATTGTGAGGCTTCCTGCTTCAACTACCCTCCCAGGTGGCACAGTCCATACACTCACAGAGTCATAGAGATGTCCAGCACAGAAACAGACCCTTCGGTCCAACCCATCCATGCCGACCAGATATCCCAACCAATCTAGTCCCACCTGCGAGCACCCGGCCCATTTCCCTCCAAACCCTTCCTATTCATATACCCATCCAAATGTTGTAATTGTACCAGCCTCCACCACTTCCTCTGGAAGCTCGTTCCATACACACACCACCCTCTGCATGAAAACATTGCCCCTTAGATCCCTTTTAAACCTTTCCCCTCTCACCCTAAACCTATGCCCTCTAGTTCTGGACTCCCCGTCCCCAGGGAAAAGACTTTGCCTATTTATCCTATCCATGCCCCTCATAATTTTAGAAACCTCTATAATGTCACCCCTCAGCCTCCGACGCTCCAGGGAAAACAGCCCCAGCCTGTTCAGCCTCTCCCTGTAGCTCAGATCCTCCAACCCTGGCAACATCCTTATAAATCTTTTTGGAACCCTTTCAAGTTTCACAACATCTTTCCGATAGGAAGGAGACCAGAATTGCATGCCATATTCCAACAGTGGCCTAACCAATGTCCTGTACAGAGGCACCATGACCTCCCAACTCCTGTGCTCAATACTCTGACCAATAAAGGAAAGCATACCAAACGCCGCCTTCACTATCCTATCTACCTGCGACTCCACTTTTAAGGAGCTATGAACCTGCACTCCATGGTCTCTTTGTTCAGCAACACTCCCATGCACCTTACCATTAAGTGTATAAGTCCTGCTAAGATTTGCTTTCCCAAAATGTAGCACCTCGCATTTATCTGAATTAAACTCCATCTGCCACTCCCATTGGCCCATCTAGTCAGTTAGGGACGGACAACATCGGCCATGTCCCAAGAGTGGACAGTGGCACGGTATTTGTTCAGCTAGTGCTATGGGAGTGGGGGTGGGGGTCGGGGGTGGGGGGTGGGGGGGTGGGGGTGCAGTGTTGGTGGGTGATGGCTCTAATGGCAATACCGCTGGGCCGTCAACCTCGAGACCCAGAAACTGCCTGGGGGGACCTGAGTTGAAATCCTGCCATGACGGATGGTGGAATTTGAATTTAATGAAAATATCTGGGATTAAGAGTCGAATGATGACCATGAATTGAAGGTGGGGTGAGTGGGGGGGTTCGGTGGAGGTAACCAAATGGAGCCCATCTGGAAAGGAAGCTGCCATCCTTACCTGGTCCGGCCTACATGTGACTCCAGACCCACAACAATGTGGTTGACTCCTAACTGCCCTCTGGGCAATTAGAGATGGGTAATAAATGCTGGCCCAGTCAGTGAATAAAGGAGGTCAATGCCCTCCCAACAGCTTGTATTGTTAAATACTCCCCGTGACATAGTACTGAGTCACACAGCACAGCACAGGAAGATCCCAGGCCGGTGTCGTCTTCACTGAACTTAGGTGGGGCATTTGGATTAGCACATGCCTCTGGGTTGGGTGGTAAAGTGGCAAAGGAACCAAAACTGTCTGCTGTCGAATGTGCACTAACTTCCCCCGGCCATCGAGTGGTTGTTGGATCAACTTGCTCTCAGATTAGGGCATTGTCCACCCTGATTGGTCCTCAGCCAAGTGGTCACTGCAAACCGAGGAGGGTGGGTGGAGGGGGATTTTGGCCATATCGATGTGGGACATGAGTCACTTAACCATCTGGAAACAGGTAAAGGTTTCGGGCCTAACTCCAACAAAGGGAGGAATGTTTGAGTGCTCTAGGTCTGTACTCGATGGAAATGAGAAAGATGAGGGGGATCTGATTGAAATTTACAGAATACTGAGAGGCCTGGACAGAGTGGATGTTGGGAAAATGTTTCCATTGGTGAGAGGGCACAGCCTTAGAGTAAAGGGCAGACCTTTTAGAATGGAGATGAGGAGGAACTCCTTCAGCCAGAGAGTGGGGAATCTGTCATTGCCACAGAAGGAGGCCGGGTCAGTGAGTATATTTAAAACAGAAATAGATAAGTTCTTGATTGTAAGAGGGATCAAGCATTATGACGAGAAAGCGGAAGAATGAGGTTGAGGAATCTATCAGCCATGATTAAATGGTGGAGCAGACAGATTGGGCCAAATGCCCTAATTTCTATCCCTGTGTCTAATGATGGAGTGAGTCAACCAATTCGGAATTTACAGCAAGCTGAGGAATTTATGGTCACCTTTGAACTCTCCGATGATTAATCCAGGTGTGTTTGTGGGGGATTGGGTGAGCTGAAAATGTGTTGCTGGAAAAGCGCAGCAGGTCAGGCAGCATCCAAGGAGCAGGAGAATCGAAGTTTTGGGCGTGAGCCCTTCTTCAGGAATGAGGAAGGTGTGTCCAGCAGGCTAAGATAAAAGGTAGGGAGGGGGGAC
>NC_057739.1:42688678-42689868 GCF_004010195.1 Chiloscyllium plagiosum
AGGCAGGCATAGCTGGGGCCCTTGCGGGTGCCCATGGCTACTCCTTTGGTTTGGAGGAAGTGGGAGGATTGGAAAGAGGAGTTGTTCAGGGTGAGGACCAGTTCAGTCAGTCGAAGGAGGGTGTCAGTGGAAGGGTACTGGTTGGTACGACGGGAAAGGAAGAAGAGGAGGGCTTTGGGTCCTTCCTGATGGGGGATGGAGGTGTATAGGGACTGGATGTCCATGGAGAAGATAAGGCGTTGGGAGCAGGGGAAGCGAAAATCATGGAGGAGGTGGAGGGCGTGGGTGGTGTCCCGAACGTAGGTGGGGAGTTCTTGGACTAAGGGGGACAGGACCGTGTCGAGGTATGCGGAGATGAGTTCGGTGGGACTGGAGCAGGCGGAGACAATGGGTTTCCTCATTCCTGAAAGAAGGGCTCATGCCCGAAACGTCGATTCTCCTGCTCCTTGGATGCTGCCTGACCTGCTGCGCTTTTCCAGCAACACATTTTCAGTTCTGATCTCCAGCATCTGCAGACCTCACTTTCTCCTCGGGGATTGGGTGAGGGCAGGGTTTGGACTGAGTTTGGAAATAACTCGCAGTCAAATAACCTGCCATCGACTGTCTGAACAGTACAAGGTCACTCAGCTCCTTGAACCTGTCCCATGTGAGGGTGGTGGGGGGTTGGGGGGGTGGTTTAACAACTCTCACTGTGTTCACCAGAGGAAAAGGCAGTCCGTTTTGGAGATGGGTTGGGGGGAAAACAAAGTCAGGTGTTATCAATCTGACATTGTTCATGGTCTGCTGGCACCACCTGCTGGTGGAAACAAGCAGAGCACCTGGAATGACAGGGACAGTGATTCTGAGACTCGATCCCAATGTGACACCCCCCACACACCCCCTTATCCAGGTTTGAACGTTGTCATAGTCACTCAGTGATAACTGAGAGAGCAGGGGACTATTAGAGAATGAAGGCTGTGTGTGAGGGTGACCCTAACCCTAACCCGAATTCTTACTCTAACCCTAACCCTAACCCTAGCCATGACCCTAACCCTGACATTTACCCTAACCATAACCCTAACCCTAGCAATAGCCGTAACCCTAACCTAACCCTAATCCTAACTCTAACCCTGACCCTAACTCTAACCATAACCCTAACCTGAACCTGACCCTAACCCCAACCTAACCCTAACCCTCACCATAACCTAACC
>NC_057739.1:42691035-42693940 GCF_004010195.1 Chiloscyllium plagiosum
GAACCTGTGGGGATGATGCTGAGAGAGAGGAAGCGAGAAGAGAAAGGACAGTCAAACAAAGGGATTGCTGATGACAAGCCGAGAGGGAGATAAACACTGAGCAGGGTGTTGACGAGAACAGTTCTGAGGAAGGGTTACTGGGCCTGAAACATTGACGCTGTTTCTCTCTCCACAGATGCTGCCAGACCTGCTGAGTTCCTCCAGCAATTTCTGTTTTTACTTGAGAAGGTTAAATTGGTGTTCTTTGCCTTCTCTTTGTTTATTCTTCGATATCTTTAATCTTTATTTTATTTTAATGTTTTAGAGAACTGGCGTCAAAATCCACTTTGGAGCAAATATTTAATTCGATAAAAAGTCTGGAATTAGAAGCTAGTCTCACGGAAACCACACAACTGTCCCAAATAGTCCATCAGGCGTTTAGTATTGCTGATAAATGACTCATTTTGTGGAACTTTGCGTCTTGCACTCTTCAGGACAATTTGCAAGAATACCTATTCAAGGGGAAAGTTTGCATTCTGTCTCCAGCCTCTTCAACCCCAGGTGGAGGGTTTACCCTCAGGGTCACCACTCCTCAGGTAGGAGGAGAGTCCTTTATAGTAACCTCAGCCGGTGCAGGAACTGAACTGAGCTAACCTCCTCTCAGCATTGGCGCTGTCATGCCTCTTTGGAATCTAGTATACTTCAATCCAGTCACCTCTCCTCCTTCTTCAACGAGTACAGGCCCAAATTGTTCAATGTTTGCTCATAAACAAACCTCTTCACCCAGGGACCAGCTGAGTGAGCTCAGAACTCCCTCCCATAAAAGTCATTAAGTATCTATTCATCAAGTAAGGAAAACAGATTTTGACACAATAGCCTAGGTGAGGTCTCATCAGCTTTGGGGTGCCACAGTGGCTCAGTGGTTAGCACCACTGCCTCAGAGCACTAGGGACCTGGGTTTGATTCCACCCTCGGGTGACTGTCTCTGTGGACTTTGCACATTCTCCCTCTATCTCCCTCCGGGTGCTCTGGTTTCCTCCCATGACCCAGAGATGTACAGGTTAGAGTGGATTCCCCATGGGAGAGGTGTGGGGGTGCTTGATGTGGATGGGAGGGCCATTATGCCTGGTTTTTGGGGATCCTAGGAATTTTGTTTGCAACATGACATCTGTACCTTCATTTTAATCCCTCCCTCACGTTCTACTGGAATATCCCAATGATTGGCTGTAGATGCACTCTAACCTTTTGTGACTCATGTACAAAGACACCCAGATCCCTCTGCACTTTAGCTTTGGGGCTGAAAGGGCTCAAAGTGTTTGGAGTAAGTTTCAGGGGCAGGACTTTGAGTTTGAGGATCAGCCGTGATCATATTGAATGGCGGAGCAGATTGGAAGGGCTGAATGGCCCCGTTCCCAATATTTGGGTGTAGCATTCCACAGCCTCCCGACATAAGCATTAGTACACAGCTTGTCTACTCTTCTTACAAATGTGGACAACCTCACAACTTCCCACAATGTACACCATCACCCAGTTACTGCCCACTCACTTCACCAATTAATATTCCCTCGATATTCCCTCATCATCTCTTTGTAGCCTCCCCACAGCTCACTTTGCTTCACGTCTTCGTACGGACAACAAATTGGGTGAGAATACAGTGACTGCCCTCACCCACATCATTCCTATCGCTGGGGTGTTGCTGAGGCCTGAGAACGGAGATCTACAATGCTTTGATAATGACTGTTTGCAAAAATGAGAATTGCCCATTCAACAAAAACTGAAATATGCTGGGAGCACTCAGTAGGTCTGGGAGCTGGAGAGGAATCAGAGACCCTTCCTCAGAACTGATGGTTCAAGGAAAAAAATTGGATTTGTGCAGAAGACTGGGTTTGGGGGGGGGGGGGGCGGGGAAAGGAATAAGGAGTGAACAAGGAGTGGGATAGAGCCCAAACAGAGAGAAAAGAATTTGGACAAAGGAGCAGGTAACGTTCTGGAAGGATGGGGCAATGGCTGTTAATGGAGACTGTTAGGAGCCGACAATGGGCTGTGTGTAATGGCAGCCCATGTGACAACAAGGCTTGGTGTGTGGGGTTGGGGTAAGGACATGGTAGAAGATCTCACAAGCCCTAAAATTGTTGAACTCGATATTGAGTCCAGAGACAGCAGAGTTCCCAAGCAGAAAATGATGTGCTGTTTTTCCACTTTGTGCTGAGCTTCACGGGAGCACTGGAGCAAGCCTGAGACACACAGATGTTGGCTGGGAACAGGGTGTTGTGTTAACGTGGCAGGCAACTGGAAGCTCAGTGTCATTTTTATGGGCAGAACGTAGATGTTCAGTGAAGTGATCACCCAGTCTATGCTTTGTTTCCCCAAAGTAGAGGAGACCACATTGTAGTAAGCAAGTGCAGTAGACTAGATTGTGAGCATCTGCAGTCATTGTTTTTACCTCCTAGATTGTGAGAACTGCAGGTAAAGTGCTGCTTCACCTGGAAGGTATGTTTGGGTCCTTGGATATTGAGGAGGTAAATAGACAAGTATAATACCTTCAGTGGGGCCACCATGGGGATGGGGAGGTGGGGGGATGTTGGGACTGAAGGAGGAGAGGACTGGAGTGAATTGTCCCTGCGGAAGGCGGACAAGGGAGGGGAGGGAATGTGTGTGTGTCTGGTGGTGGCATCTCCCCGGAGATGGCAGAAATGGTGGCTACTGATACTCAGGATGTGGCTGCTGGTGAGATGAGAGGTAAGGACGAGGTGAACCCTATCGCTGTTATGAGAGGGGGTGAAGGTAGAGGTGTAAGGTGGACATTTTAGAGGCTACTTTGTTGGAACTGAAACATCAGAACAAATGTGATGGAAACAGGTACCGCACTGTTGGAGGGTCAGTGCTGAGGGAGCGCAGCACTGTCGGAGGGTCAGTGCTGAGGGAG
>NC_057739.1:42694440-42701164 GCF_004010195.1 Chiloscyllium plagiosum
TTGCGGAAGGATATGTTCTACTACATCTCCACTTCAAATTTAAGAATTATTCCCTATGGTGCAAGCAGCTCATAGCAAACTAAAGAATTACTTAATTGCATAACATGCAACAACTCGAGCTTATCCATATTTCGCCAAGAGACCATAAAACATTCAGGATAAATAACAACCACCACAACTGATAACTACACTGCACAACTAAATGCAAATTTACATTCAGGATGTTAAACTATTCCCAAATTGCAGTAGAACAAAAGGAATCAATGCACCAGAAGGAAACAGCTGCATTTTGGATTTTTTGATTAAACTAGTTGGTACAATAATTCTTGACATTCAGTTTTGTTCAAACCAGTTTTCAACAATGCCACTACATACCTCTCAAGCATAAAAACAAAACAGACCAATCAGGACTAAATAAATCTTACGAAAATGACTAAAATTAAAGATGCGGTTTCGCTAAGAAATACAATTATTGGTTCCCTCAATTTTCCAACTTGCCAAAAATTCTCAAAAGAGCAGCTTTTAATGTTGAAAATACAGTTCAGTAGCCTTTGCAAGATTTCTCAAAAAGTCAAGGTTGATTGCTAAGCCTCTTGTCGTACGAAGTATATTTCGGTTGCAGCTTAATGTGAACAGGCAAAGGAGGCAGTCCTGAATGAACTCTAAAACCTGCTCAAGTAATACCCCATTCTGCGAAGTCATCAAGCCTCAGACCTTGCATAGTCACAGCTGGCATAATGAAAATTACATCCAAAGATGCAGAAATTGTTTCAAGATGCCTAAAACAATGTAGATTTTAAACTAAGTCAACAACAGGGATATGTTTGCAGGTTAGACTGATAAGCACTGCACTGCGACAAGTTAATTTGTTTTTTTTGCTTTAGGTGCATCATGGCCATTGCTCCAAAGCAAAACGATCACAAGCAAGCATACATCATTACCCATTAAGCCAATAAATGAGTAGGCATGCTTACTCTTACGAAGGACAACAAAAGAAAAAAACTCCTGTGACGGATTGAACAATGCATTCTGATGGAGAAAGCAATAAGGCAAAACACATTTCATACCACACAGGCAATCATCCTTTTACATTTACTGTAAAAATTGCTGTATAAAACCTTTTCCATAGCAAAAGGGAGAAGCAACGTTCATTTTTCAAAACACATTAAATGCAAAGAGTTTTATAAATAGTTATTTTAACTTGGCAAACTTTTTTCACATTAATAAATGTATTAACAGCTCCAGGGATGTTTGCTCAAGAAATTAAAATTGGATCTTGGACATGCAACATACCCTCTAAAGTTTTTGAAACAAAGCTGCATTGCTCTTGGACCACAAGAATCTCCACACTACCTTTACTGGTTCCTGCACATCTTTCTGTGTCTGCCAATGTCGCTTTCCGTCAGCATCATTCCCATCCTCTCTGTCACTGGGTTTCCCCTGTGTTTCAGTTGCATTGTTCAAGTTACAGGCCTGTTCCTTCCCCATACCTGCATTCTGACACACCACATTCAGGAACATATTATATAGATACTCATAAATAGTCTTAAGCATTCTGTATCTTAAGAATTTAAGACTAAAAAATGTGTTTGACTCCTGTTCGGGAAATGCTGCAGCACAATACACTGTGCTATATAAACTGAACAACAGGCCACAAAGGTTGTGAAAGTTAATGCAGAGGAGAATCATTTTCCCTGCAGTGTCGCAAAACCTGCAGATTCAATGCAGTACTTTACTAACCATTCACAGAACAAGATACTAAGATGCTTTATTAAAGTACCACCCTTTAGCCAATCAAATTATCGATTTTGATGCTGAAGCACCTTTGGAGTCACTGTTGATGACAAGCTGCTGAGCAGTTTGCGTAAATCCACCCAATGTGTTAGACTAGAATATTTGAATCAGACAAGCTCATGGAAAATACAATCAACATTAACTAGCACCTTTGTTTCCACAGGATGCATCAAGGAAACAGGCAAAGCTTGATGAATGGTTTCTCCACTCAGTACAAAACTATATAAAAATAGTAATTAAGCAGAGGTTTTTCCACAGGTCGTAATCATTTTTAACCTACATTTACCACAAAAGAATTTAATTCCCTTCTTTTGATTAGGTAGGCAACCAGACAGTAATGATGCAAAACTGTCATTATCATTTTGTTTTATGCCAAAGTCCAATTCTGAATAACTCCAAATGTAATACATCTTTAATCTGTATCAGATTTAGAAAGCTTATTTTAAAGTGAAACATAAGATGGTCAATATATTGCTTAGGTGGCCAGATTTCACACCAGTGATGCAACATTAAAATCCAAAGCTTTTTTTGAATGGGTAAAAAGGTAAAGTCACCACAGTTTTACCTGACCATAAGGCAGCTCTCTCATTACAGAGACATGACTGGTAGTGGTTTAACCAAAGGGTCACCACACTTCAGGTGAGAGGAGAGGTTATGAAGAAGGGTCCTTAACTTAACCCACATTGTTGCCATCACGCTGCATTGCAAGTCAGCTGTTCTACCAACTGAGCTAACCAATCCCTCTTTTTGGTACTAACCAACAAGAAATATAAAATAAGTTCAATTCCAGATCTGTGTACTTTAGAATTTGTCTACTTACAGAGTCATAGAGCTGTACAGCACAGAAACAGACCCTTTGGTCCAACTCACCCATGCCAACCAGACATCAGAAATAAATCTAGTTCCATTTGGCTCGTTCTCCTTGTATTCCATGTGATCAAAACCTTGCTAACCAGTCTACCATGAGGAACTTTATTGAATACCTTACTGAAGTCCATATAAGCTCATGTCCATCACTCTGCCCTCAACCCTCCTGATCTCCCTCTTAAGTATATTTCTACTGCCTTTATACTCTCCTAGGGATTCACTCAATATCTGCTGTCTATATCTGACAAATGCTTCCTCCTTTATCTTAACCAAAACCTCACTGATAATGTTCATCCAGCATTCCCTGCACCTGCCAGTCTTGCCCTTCAGCCCAACAAGAACATAGAGTCTCTGGACACACTCTCATTTTTGAATCTTTCCCATTTCCTGCTGTTCCTTTACCTTCAAACATCCATCTTTGAGAAGATTTGTACCTCAGGTTGAGATTCTGGATGTAGGTTTAATCACTGAACTGGAAGGTTCATTTCAAGACGTTTCGTCACCTTATTAGGTAACATCTTTCGTGGGTCTCCAGGCAAAGCACTGCTGGTAATTCCTGCTTACTATTTATATGTTTGGGTTTCTTTGGGTTGAATGTTGCTTGCCCCAAAGTGCTCCCCCACTAACACCTCGTCACCTGCCCTGACTTATTTCCCAACAGTAGGTCAAGTTTTGCACCTTCTCTAGTTGGTACATCCACATACTAAATAGAAAACTTGCTTGTACACACAAATTCCTCTCCTTCCAAGTCCCTAACACAGTGACAGTGGTAGCCAATGTTTGGGAAGTTAAAATCCCTTTCCACAACCACCCTATTATTCTTACAGATAACTGAAATCTCCTCACAAATTTGTTTTTCGATTCCCATTGACTATTATAATACAAATCCAATAAAGTGACCTTCCCTTTCTTATTTCTCAGTTCCATCCAAATAACGTCCCTGGACGTATTCCCAGGAATATCTTCCCTAAATACAGCCATTACATTATCCCTGATCAAAACCACCACTCCTCCTCCTCCTCTCTTGCACCCCCCCTTCCTATTAGAATCATTAATTTGTCAGTCCGGTCCATCTCTGTAATTGCTATGATATCCATAGCCCACTGTCCCAACCGTACCCTGAATGACTGAACAAGATTCAAAAAGTAGAACTACAAAATAAAATGCCTCACCAAATCGGGGGAGGCACTTATGCTTAGACGATTAGCTGAGGTGCTTTGTTTAAAGCAATGCAATGTGGACACTAGTGCAAACTTAACACTTACTCACCATACCTTGACACCCTATCTTGTTGGAACAACTGCAATCCATATTGTGAAGGTTCTGTTAGGTATTGAGTTTCAGGGTTTTGATGGAATGCTGATGATGGAACCAATGGTATATCTGAATCAAGATGGCAGGTGACTTATACGTGATAGTATATACTTATACTCAAGCACCTGCTTCTTATGCCATTAAATTACTGTATTAGTCTAGATAAATTAGAATCCACATTCAGTTTACATTGAAGAGGAGCTGTAGCAAAACAACTTGTTACAGCATCCAATGTTCAGTAAGGAGCCATGAATTTTATTGTATTAAGGCCCATCCTTTCACATAACAAGGAAATGCAAAATTCAGTTTGAAATGTAGCATTTTCTGGCACTTTCATTATGAAATATGCATAACTATGTACGGAACAGAACATTGCTTATGGAAGCAGAGAAAGGTCTAAAAAGTAAAGGGTAAAGTAGTCCAACTGAATCATAGGGATGCTCTCTCATTGGAGGTACAAAGACAACTCGATCATAGAATCCCTACAGTGTGGAAATAGGCCATTCGGCCCATTAGTTCCACACCAACCCTTCAAAGAGCATCCTACCCAGACCCGTCCCCACCACCTTATCCCCGTAACACTGCATTTCCCAAGGCTAATCCACCTAGCCTGCACATGCCTGAACACAATGGGCAATTTAGCCTGACCAACACACCTAACCAGCACATCTTTGAACTGTGGGAAAAAATTCCTGCTGACGCTGAGAACATGCAATCTCACACATACTGTTGCCCAAGGGCAGAATCAACGCTAGGACCCCAGCACTTTGAGGCAGCAGTGCTAACCACTGAGCCACCATGATGCCCAACTGAGGGTCACCCCACCTCAGGCAAGAAAGAGAGGTTGAGAAGTGGAGAGTCTATTTTTGAACTCGCACTGTTGGCATCACGAGAGGATTAGAGGGCAGTTAGAACAAGGGCAAAAAACAAGGATGGAATTCCCCAGGCCTGGGGAAAGAAGGGGCATCTCATTGCACAGCAGGTTAGAGACTGACAAGACAAATTGTGCTGAACAAGATTTATGAAAATGGACAAAAAGTCTACATGCAAATCTAAATGAGAAATAATCTTGCTGAGCCATAAACACAACTGCTCACGTTTGCAGCATCAGCACTTGCAAGATAAAAGAAAACGAAGGCACGCATTCTATTACCATTCCCTGAAAATGCCACACAATTCTTCAAATTTTAATGGACTTTCAGCATTTTTATAATAAAGGGTTTTAGAAGTGGGACATAATACAAATTGATGCCCTGAGTTCAAATCAAAATTGACAGATATAAATAAACATCAGCAAAATGCACAATGAAATAAGACCCTACAACACAGCTGAATTCAAACATGTGCACCAGCTAAGAGGCACAGGACACACTAGAGTAAGCGTCAAGATAGTTGTACAACCTGCATTTGTATAGTAGTTACAATGTATGCAAACATATTGGCTAATGGGACAAGATTAAACTAGGATATTTGGTAGGCATGGATAAATTGGACTGGGCTTTTCCATGCTGTACAATTCTGATTCTGACTCTACATACACACCTAAACCTATGTTCTGTAAGTAATTACTCCCTACTGTTTCCACAACTATTCTTAACATGCAATTCAGCTTTTCGTTGTGTGACTAATTAAATAACATGATCCAAAAATACCACGCCAATTCTGGAAGGACTAAACCTCAACTACATTTGGAGAGACTATTAGAGTGAAGAAATGGTAGTAAGACTGCTAGCAGCAATATTGAGATAAACTAAGAATCTCAATGTTATAGCATTTCCAATGGCATCTAATTTATTTACTAGAGCACCATGAAATACAACATGTCACTAGGTGTAAGATGGATTAAAACCTTAAGGACACAGGACTGCATATTCTTTTTCTTTATACTGGATACTACACCATTTTAACATTGTATCTACACATGCGCATGAGAGGGGGCACAAGTGGTTGCAAAAAGACTATATGCTTGACATTGTATCTTCACTATTTTTCTTAGGACTACCATTCATTTTATAATGAAAAAGTAAATCATATGTGACATGCTACAAACAGCACTAAACTCGTGCTCTAGAGTTCCAAAGCAACTCTGTCAATATAAACCTTGTGCTAGTCACTATCGTGATAGATAGCCCCAAGAGACCACAACACTAATCTTATCCAAGACTTCATGACAACAATCAAGCAAAGCTAAAGCATTTTATAAACATCATTTCAACCCTCGAATGAAATTACAGGTTTTAATTTCCATCCAGCCACATTGCAACATGGTCAGTTATATTTCACTTTTGGTGTTCCCTCAAAAAACAAATATTAGAACTAAAAAATACCAACACTACGCAACAAAAAAATCACAAGTACAGCCTTAAAACAAAATCTTGGATAAAATTATCAAATTTGCCATTTGCAGTTAAAATAAACAGTCTACTGAAAACAGAAATAAATTCAGTAGCATCAACATCTATGTCAAGGAAAAAAATTTAAGAATAAAGGTCACGTTCTCAAGTTTCAGATTCAGACAACAATATCAAGTAAATTTACTGTAACAGTACCATTTATCCTGTGGCATTTAGGTTTTGCTATTAGTTCTGCGAATAGCTGACTTCTCATTTAATACAACAGTCTTATTCCTGAACAAATGTGCTCGCGTGCAATTTTTCAAATTAGAAAATGCGACAATTGTGATGGGCTTTAAAAAAAATATCCGACCCCTCCCTCCCACCCCAGACCCACACCCCCCTTCCTCCCACCC
>NC_057739.1:42704124-42717281 GCF_004010195.1 Chiloscyllium plagiosum
CCCAGACCCTCACCCTCCGCCCCCCTCCCACCCGAGACGCAGCCCGTCCTGCCTTCCCCAGTCCCAGCAGCAGCTTCCTCCACACACCCAGCCAGCCTGCGGCCTAGCGGGACCGGCGTTTTGAAGCCTGCCAGCGCCGAGGGCTCGCACTCACCCTGAGCTCGGACTCGGTGCGGTAGACGCCGAGCCGCTGCAGGCCGGCCGCCAGGTCGTTGACACACAGGCCGCCGTCCTGGTTGACATCGAGCTGCTGGAAGAGGAGCTGCAGCCGGCGCTCCTGCTCCAGGCGAGCCGCCGCCGCCTGCTGCTGCTGCTCCTGCTCCGCAGTGTCGACGCCCTCACACTCACACCACGGGCCGCCCGAACAACGGCAACAGGCGGCGGCTCCAACTCCTTTCATCGCGGTTCGGGTTGAAGAGGGAACGGGATGGAGATGACCGTTAGCCGCTGGCGGGAAACTCTCGCGGGGCCGGCGCTCCGCTCCTCAGGTGATGGAAACACGAGAAGGGGCGGGACGACCGGCAGTCATGACCGACAGCACCCGACTACCAATGGGGCTTCGGGGCCGCGCCAGAACAACCAATCGACGGGAGGGGAGGCGGTAGCCACCGCGTTCACCAATGGTAATGCAGCTCTCTCCGAAACAGCCAATTAGATGGTGGACGCAAACGTATCTGACAGCCCGGTCCGCCAATAGGACTGCCTGGGGTCCGCCACATGAAGGGAGGGGGTGGTTCGTGGGCGGTTGGGAAAATGAGAGCTCCGTGAGATACAACCGTCCCGAAGCAAGTTGTCGTTTGGGGGTGGGACAGACTAAGCCGGAGATTCATCATGACTGACAGCTCCATCCACCAATAGAACCTCGGAATTGAGCTGAGGCATCCACTCATGTGGACAGATTGGCGGACCGATCTGATCGACGGTGCCTTTCACCAATGGTAATACAAAAGCTTCTCCAGAGCAGCCAATGAAACGTGACAGCTGGCGGAAAGGCGATGCCTGGACGGAGATTGACAGCGGTAATGACCAATAAACGTGCCCATTCTCCCGAAGACGGCAGGGCGGGATGATTTGGCGGTCGTTAGGATTGACATCAGCATTCATCAATCCCCATTCAGAACTCTGTCCGGTAAGCCAATAATATATGGTGGGTGTGCTGTGGCTTTGATTGATAGAATTGAGGTTGCTAAGCAGCTGGTCAAACTATTAACCATCGAGTGAAGGTTATCAAATGATTGATAACTATGTTATCCAATAGACGTTGGCCAGTGAAGAAGCCTTGGGTACTCCCAAGCGAGGGAATTGTCAAAGTGCAGAAGGGGACCATTTGGCCCATAGAGTTTGTCCTCTCTGTCCATAACTATTTTAGTGCCCTTCCCGCCACCTGTAACCCTGCATGTCATTCCTTTCCAACCTTGGCCTTAATGAAGACATTAAGTTATCATTTGAACAGAAATAATGGGTAGAGGTAAAGGGAAATGTCCAGGGAATGCTCATTTGGAAAGGCAGCAGATACTCATTTGGCTGAATGGCCTCCTTCTACTCCTGTAACCACAAGACCGTAAGAAATAGGAACAGCTACCTCTACCCCTCAAAATCATAACCCCTCACCATTTTCTGCCCAACACAATCAATGAGGACTTTTTAAAAACTGTAAATGCCTCTTAAAAGCAGGAGTATTAATAACCAATGATTCTGAATTTTTAAAAATCCATTCATGGGATATGGGCATTGCTGGTAGGGCCAGCATATATCCCTCATTGCTCTGTGTTAAGACACATTGTTCACTCTCCAAAAGTGCGATGGATGCTGGGACAGTGAGTAAATTTAAGGAGGAGTTAGACTGATTTTTAATTGGTAATGGGTTGAAGGGATATGGAGAAAATGCAGGAAAATGGGGGTGAAGGACATATCGCCCATGATCAAATGGCGGAGCAGACTTGATGGGCCGAATGGCTTAATTCTGCTCCAATATCTTATGAAAGAATGTGTGAAACTATCACTTAGTGCTGAGGGGTCCAAAGCAAATAAGGACATGCCAATCTCTGATCTACTTCCATTGAATTCAATATTCACAATTGACCCATTTGGAAGTGTTACACTAATGGGGGATCTGAACCTAAGCAGTAGCTAAGCGGTAGGGACACTACCACTGCACCACAAGAACCCTTTCATTTCATTGTATTATTTATCCTTGCTTCCATTATAGTTTTTTTAAAATCCTGAAGTGTCATCATACATCACAATTGACCCATTTGGAAGTGTTACACTAATGGGGGATCTGAACCTAAGCAGTAGCTAAGCGGTAGGGACACTACCACTGCACCACAAGAACCCTTTCATTTCATTGTATTATTTATCCTTGCTTCCATTATAGTTTTTTTAAAATCCTGAAGTGTCATCATACACGACCAAACAGCTATTTTCCCAGCCATGGTGTTTTGTCATCCATTGTCCTCTACCAGTAAATCACTTTTGTTTCCAATTAATCTGTTTACACACAGAGCCCTTTGAGATCAATGCAAGCCAGTAAAGATAAGGGAGAGAGGGAGGGGGCAAAATGAAAATGGAGTTGGAAGGGGGGATAAACCAGTTCATCCCCCTATGGTGCTCACTTCTCTCCAAAAACATCGAGAGGCTTCCATTGTATTAAACCAGGTTCAGAATCCAAATGTGGGATATGGGCATCCAAACATCTAGAGTGCAATTGACACCTGGATTTCTGAGAGAACGTGAGAATGGGCCAATTAACCTGTTTAACAAAATCAAGTGTCCATGAGAAACATCCAGTGCGGTGGAATTGACTTTTTTGTTTGACATTATGTATCTTGGCAACTTGGCATGAATGGAGAGAACTGTGTGGATACAGGGGTGGTGGTCCAATTAGAGTGTACAGAACAATTATACTTTACAATACCTGACCAACCTGCCATCTAGTGCGTACATGTCCCATGCTAGAAAGCTGTATTTGCAAAGGCCAACACAAAAGCCGTTTACAAAATGTTATGAGCTCTATTGTCACCATCACCTGGAAGCTCAGTACACAATCCCTTTGTTTCAAGCACCTCTTTAATGCCAGTTAAACCAAAGATAAGTCAGTTCCAAAACCACAAAGCTCCACAATTGTTATCATAGTTTATATTTCTTCCCCTTTTTAAAGTTTCTTTCTCTTTTTGCAAACCGCAAAGCACCTTCCAAAATACTTTTGGGAAACAACAATATTTGTTCTGTATTGGTGAGTGTGTTTGCTGCTCAAAGGCTTTTAGAGTGCATTTTTACTCAGTCATTGCAAAGAAAATTAAGGTGGTGGTGATGTTAATTTCTGAAGAAGGGTCCTGAAGAAGGATTACACCTGAAATATTGACTTCTCCATCTTCCTGATGCTGCCTGGCTTGCTGTGTTCTTCCAGCCTCCTGCTTGTCTATGTTAATTTCTATAGCCGATAAAGATTGTTGAGTGAGAAGTTATTCCAAACTGATATATTTTGTGCAACATCTTATCAGCCTGGTGTTTCCTTTGAAGTCTAACCTTTGAAGGTCATGCATTCAAATAGGAGCATCAAACTGGTCAGGGCATAGTGGTGTGCAGGGACATGATTTGATTTTTGATTTGATTTGATTTATTATTGTCACATGTACTGAGATGCAGTGAAAAGTTATAGGGTCATAGAGCACAGAAACAGACCCTTCAGTCCAATCAGTCCATGCCATCCATGATCCCAAACTAAACTAGTCCCACGTGCCTGTGCTTCACCCATATCCCTCCAAACATTTCTTAAATATGTATTTATCCAAAGGTCTTTTGAACATGATGATTGTACACACATTCACCACTTTCTCTCGCGGTTCATTTCACACACACATGAACTGTCTGTGTATAAAGCCCCCATGTCTTTTTAAAACTTTTCTCCTCCCACCTTAAATGTATGCCTCCCCAGACTTGAAATCCCCCACCGGAGGGAAAAGGTACCTGCTATTCATCTTATCCATGCCCCTCATGATTTTATAAACCTCTATAAGATCACCTTCTACACTCCAGTGAATAAACATCCCAGCCTATCCAGCCTTTCCTTATGATTCAAACCTTCCATTCCCACCAACATCCTGGTAAATCTCTTCAAAATCCTCCCCAGCTTAATAACATCCTTCCAATAACACAGAGATTGTATTGTATTGTATTCCAGACACATCATACCTTACATAATTACAACAAGGTAATAGAACAGAATATAGTGTTACAGTTACAGAGAAGATGCAGAGAAAGATCAACTCTAATATATGAAAGTCCGATCATAAATCTGATAACAGCAGGGAAGAAGCTGTTCTTGAATCTGTTTTGATGGATCCTATAGGTGGATTGACTGAATATTTTAAACCGTCTCTGTAATGGTGCACATATGGTGTCCTTAATCTGTGAAATGATGAAGTAAATTCCTGCTGTCAGGGCTCTCACTGGGACTAGTTCAAAAATAGAATAATATAAATAGATTAGCATCTGAAATAATCCTCCTATCATCACTCTGTGCCCTATTTCACTAAGCTGCCTTCTGAAATCGTACCCAAGGCTACACATTATCACCAACCTTTCAGAATAAAAAGACAAATTTAAAATGGCAAGCAGCTCTGGCAGCATCAATAGAGAGGGACACAGAGACAGGGTTTCATGTCAATGACCGTTCCTTGAGGGTTTATTAGCCAATCCACAGGCTCTGGTCCGGAAACAGCTCAGAGACGCCTGTTCTCTGCCCCCTCCCACTGCTACCCAGCTACCTGCCTCTAGCTGCACCACCCGCTGCTCCCCCACCCCAGGCCACATGGCCAAGGGGGTGTCTGGCATTAAAAAAGTAGTCACGAAGAGCAGTGTGGGAACCAAACAATGGGAACTGGACTCCTCCATGGAAATGTCAATGATGTGGCGATAAGGTTCAAAATCCCCTAAACATCAGAGATGCTGACCAGTAAAAAAGACCCCTTTGCTTCAAGAAAGAAAGGATGGCTTTCATTCCTATAGTGCCTCTCAGAAATCAAGGACATCAAAGTTAGTTTGCAGGACAGCAAGAGGCCACTCAGCCCATCTGGCCAATGCCAGCATTAATGCTTCCACCCAGCTAATTTGTCTGATCCCAACAATATGTGCTTCTGGTCCTTTCTCACGCGTGTGACTTATCAAGGTCTCTCGAAATGCCTCCATCCCTTTCGCCTTGTGGGAACTAGTTCCACCTTATCCCCACTATCAGTGTCCCGAATTCCTGACTGAATCTATTCATGGCTGTTATACGTTTATATCCCCAAGTCTGGCCTCCCCCAGCGTTGGAAACATAATCTCAACATTAACCCTATCGTATTGGGTTACCCCTCAGTCTCAATAAAAGCCCCAATCCATTCAGTCTTTGATGATAATTTGAGAGCCTCTCAGTTCTGGGATCATCCTTGTCATTCAGTTTTGCACTTTACCCTGTGTCCCTGTAATATTACATGGAGATCTGAAGTGGTCACAATATTCCAAGAGTGGTCTGACCAACGTTCAGCACCTTTTTGGTGTAACTCCTTCGAATCCTGTCCCTCTCTTTGTCCAGCTGGGTAGTGTTCAAGACAGAGGTAGTGGTTTCAAATCACACTCCAGAGGACTGAGTGTGATGCCCTGGTGACGGAGTGCCACACTGTCAGAGAGGTTGTCTTCTGGGTGAATTGACAAGCCAGGACCCTGTCTGAATTCTGGATGTAAAAGATCCTGTGACAGTAAGAGGGGCAGGGGAATTCACCTGGTGTTCTGACTGTTGTGGGTAAATCACCACAAGCTACCTTTAATTCAGTATTTACTAAGAAATCTCACAATTAAGTACTGAAACGCTGATTTTAACTTTACTGCATGTAGCAACCAAAGTAAGATCCCTCAAGTAAACAAGTTAAGTCTATTTGGCTATTACCTGATTAACAATGGAATTTAGCTACAATTCCAATTTGAGGGGAGGTGATGGCTGAGTGGCATTATCACGAGACTATCAATCCAGAGACCCAGGGACCTGGGTTCAAAACCCACCAGGCCACAGGGTGGAATGAATTCAGTAACAATCTGGAATGAAGAGTCTAATGATGACCTTGAGTAAATTGTCAGCAAAGCCCAGCTGGTTTACTAATGACCTGCAGGGAAGGAAATCTGCTATCCTTACCTGGTCTGGCCTATGTGTAACTCCAATGCGGTTGACTCTTAAAGTGCAATTAGTGATGAGCAGTAAATGCTGACCTAACTGTCATCCCATGACTGAATTAAAAAACAACAGTCTGTCTCTGGAATTATCCAAGGTTCAATCCTTGTGCAATATTATTAGAGTCATAGAGACGTACAGCACGGAAACAGACCCTTCAGTCCAACTCATCCATGCAGACCAGATATCCTAAATTAACCTAGTCAGCACTTGGCCCATATCCCTCTAAACCCTTCCTATTCATATACCCATCCAGATGCCTTTTATATGCTTAATTGTACCAGCCTCCACCACTTCCTCTGGCAGCTCATTCCATACACGTACCATCCTCTGTGTGAAAAAGTTGACCCTTGGGTCCTTTTAAATCTTTCCCCTCTCACCTGAAATCTATGCCCTCTAGTTTTGGAGCCCCTACCCTGGGGAAAAGACCTTGACTATTCACTCTGTCCACATCCCTCATGATTTTATAAACCTCTATAAGGTCACCCCTCAGCCTCTGATGCTCCGGGGAAAATAACCCCTGTCTATTCAGTCTCTCCCTACAGTTCAAACCCACCAACCCTGGCAACATCTTTGTAAATATTTTCTGAACCCTTTCAAATTTCACACCATCTTTTCTACAGCAGGGAGACCAGAATTGAACATAGTATTCCAAAGGTGGCCTAACCAATGTCCTGTTTTTCAAAACTCTGCTGTTGCGGTGGCACAGTAGCTCAGTGGTTAGACCCTGCTGCCTCACAGCAACAGCAACCTGGGTTCAAGTCCAGCCTCAGGCGACTGTGTGTGGAGTTTGCACATTCTCCTCGTGTCTGCATGGGTTCCAGCCTCAGGCGACTGTCTGTGTGGAGTTTGCACATTCTCCTCGTGTCTGCATGGGTTTCCTCCCACAGTCCAAAAATGTGCAGCTTAGGTGGATTGGCCATGCTAGATTGCTCACAATATCCAGGGATGTGTAGGTTAGGTGCATTAGCCATGGGAAACGCAGGATTATTGGGAAGGGAGATGTATCTGGGTGGGATGCTCTTCAGAGAGTCAGCATGGACTCATTGGGCTGAATGGCCTGTTTCCATACTGTAGGGATTCTCCGAAGGGTTCTTGTGTTGGATTGTACAGATCTTCATCCTTCAGATCTATGGGGTGACATTATTGATAATCCTTCAGATTCTTTGATCCAGAATATTGATTACTCTTTTGGAGTCCTTGAGTCAGCAGCTTGTTTCTTCAGCAGAAGTATTTTCTTTGTTCCTTTTACACTTGGTGTTAGCTGTCTGTTTGAAGACACAGCTTTCCTGTGATTAACTCCTTAATTTTTTCTGGAGGGTAATTATTTGCCCTTGTGACATAAAGCTACTGGTTATCAAGCAAATGTCAAAATAGTTTGCTTGGTGTCACCTTGATTCTTTTCCCAGGTCTAGCTAGTCACTGTCAATCCCCAATACAGTGACTTGCCTTTGTCCCTTTGCAATTTATTCTGTACAGAGTTATTGTTGATCCCTTCATATGTAACCGTTTATCTTTGTTAATCCTTTCAATTGATGAACAGTTATTAAAGTTCTGAAGTTTATAATATCACTTTTTTAAAAATTCGGGGGATGAGGGTGTCGCTGACCAGGCCAGCATTTATTGCCCATCCCTAATTGCCAGGGGACA
This sequence comes from Chiloscyllium plagiosum, assembly GCF_004010195.1. NCBI lineage: Eukaryota > Metazoa > Chordata > Chondrichthyes > Orectolobiformes > Hemiscylliidae > Chiloscyllium > Chiloscyllium plagiosum. The sequence continues at coordinate 42,711,980 of NC_057739.1, forward strand.
TCAAGGAGTCAATCACATTGCTGTGGGTCTGGAGTCACCTGTAAGGATGAACCAGATGGGCTTTTACAACAATCAACAACAGATTCATGGCCATCATTAGATTCTTAATTCCAGACATTTATTGAATTCAAATTCCACCATCTGATGTGGCAGGATTCAGACCCAAGTGCCCAAAATTTTATCTGGGTTTCTGAATTAATAGTCCAGTGATAATACCAGTAGGTCATTGCCTCACTTCGGCCAATATTTATCCCTCATGTAACATCATTTAATCAGTTATAGAGTCATAGAGTCATAGAGATGTACAGCATGGAAACAGGCCCTTCGGTCCAACCTGTCCATGCCGACCAGATATCCCAACCCAATCTAGTCCCACCTGCCAGCACCTGGCCCATATCCCTCCAGTTGCCTGATCATTAGAGAATTTTACAGTATAGAAGGAGGCCATTTGACCCAAAAGACCTACCCAGCTAGTCCCACTCTCCAGCCCTATCTCTGTCATCCTCGAAGTTAATGACTTTCAAATACGTAAGGTATTATTCTGTTGATATGGGTGGGAGCCTGCTCTGTGCAAACTGCATTTCCTTCGTGTCAACAGTGACTCTGGGGGTGGGTGAGGAACTTCAGTCATGAGGATAGATTGAAGACACCGGGACTGTTGTTTTTGGAGAGAAGGCAGCTGAGAGGAGGTCAGACAGAGGTTTTCAAAATGATGAATTTTCAAAATTCCTCTGGGGAGAGTAAACAGGGAGAAATTATTCCTGCTCATAAAAGGATCAGTAACGAGTGGGCATAGATTTAAAGTGATTTGCAGAAAGAGCAAATGCAAGGTGAGAAGATTTTTATTGACACGGTGAAGAATGAGGCTGTTTGGAAATGTAGTCGAAGAAGATTCACCTGGGGCATCCAAGAGGGGCATTGGGTTAGGATTAGGGTTAGATAGAAATAATGTGCATGGCACAGGAGCAAGCAAGAGACTCACACAAGGTCCACTCAAAGAGCTTGTACATGATGGGCTGAATGGCCTTGTTCTCCACTGTAACAATTTTGTGATTCATTGGCTGCAATGTGCTTTGTGTCCACCTGGTAATGAAAAGCGTTCTGGCAATGCAAGTGTTCTTTTTCACAAGACTCGGGGAATCTCTCAAAGAGGGGACGGCCTCACTTCTGCGTGTCTGCAAACTTTCCCCTGAAACCATACAAATCAGAGGTTACATTTAGAAAGAGGTGTTCTATCCAAGATGGCGGTGGGATAGCAGGGCTGCTTGTTGTCTTAGGCCCAGGGCTCATCCACTCCCATCCACTTCCTTTCTCTTTTTCTCCATTTACTTCTGCTCTTATTCTTTCGTTTCTCTTTTCTTTGGCGGATTAGTCGGTGGGATTGGGGCAGCAGTGAGATTGGGGCCTTGAGTGGTAATGATGGCAGCCCTCCCCAGCAGTCAGAGATGGTAGTGGATCTGGCACCTCCTGGTGATTGGAGCCAAGAATGTCCTTGTTCAGGGGCAGCAACGGAGCTCTCCAGCGATCGGATGTAGCGGCAACTGAATCTTCAAGATGGCAGCTTCTCAGATCAGGGTGGTCCTGAGTGGGAGTCTTGGTGCAGGAGTCTGGCCTGACAGTAGTGGCAGGGGCTCCTGGTTGTCGTAGGCCCAGTGCAAGGATTTCTGGTTGTAGTAGGCTTAGAGCAGGGACCCTTGGTTGCAGCAGGCCCAGAGCTGGGACTCTTGGTTGCAGTAGGCTCAGAGTGGTGACCCCTGGTTGCAGTGGTCCCAGAGCTGGGACTCCTGGTTGCGAGTGGACCTAGAGCAGGGACTCCTGGTTGCAGTGGGCCCAGAGCAGGGACGCCTGTTTGCAGTGGGCCCAGAGCAGGGACTCCATTTTGCAGTGGGCCCAGAGCAGGGACTCCTGGTTGCAGTAGGCCCAGAGTGGGGACTCCTGGTTGCAGTGGGCCCAGAGCTGGGACTCCTGTTTGCAGTTGGCCCAGAGCTGGGACTCCTGTTTGCAGTTGGCCCAGAGCAGGGACTCCTGTTTGCAGTGGGCCCAGAGCAGGGACTCCTGTTTGCAATGGGCCCAGAGCGGGGACTCATGTTTGCAGTGGGCCCAGAGCAGGGACTCCTGGTTGCAGTAGGCCCAGAGTGGGGACCCCTGGTTGCAGTGGGCCCAGAGCAGGGACTCCTTTTTGCAGTGGGCCCAGAGCAGGGACTCCTGTTTGCAGTGGGCCCAGAGCAGGGACTCCTTTTTGCAGTGGGCCCAGAGCAGGGACTCCTGGTTGCAGTGGGCTCGGAGTGGGGACCCCTGGTTGCAGTGGTCCCAGAGCTGGGACTCCTGTTTGCAGTTGGCCCAGAGCAGGGACTCCTGTTTGCAGTGGGCTCAGAGCAGGGACTCCTTTTTGCAGTGGGACCAGAGCGGGGACTCCTGTTTGCAGTGGGCACAGAGCGGGGACTCATGTTTGCAGTGGGCCCAGAGCAGGGACTCCTGGTTGCAGTAGGCTCGGAGTGGAGACCCCTGGTTGCAGTGGGCCCAGAGCGGGAACTCCTGTTTGCAGTGGGCCCAGAGCGGGGACCCCTGGTTGCAGTGGGCCCAGAGCGGGGACTCCTTTTTGCAGTGGGCCCAGAGCGGGGACCCCTGGTTGCAGTGGGCCCTGAGTGGGGACCCCTGGTTGCAGTGGGCCCAGAGTAGGGACTCCTGGTTGCAGTGGGCCCAGAGCAGGGACCCATGTTTGCAGTGGGCCCAGAGTAGGGACTCCTGGTTGCAGTGGGCCCAGAGCGGGGACCCATGTTTGCAGTGGGCCCAGAGCAGGGACTCCTGTTGCAGTGGGCCCAGAGCGGGGACCCATGTTTGCAGTGGGCCCAGAGTAGGGACTCCTGGTTGCAGTTGGCCCAGAGCGGGAACCCCTGGTTGCAGTGGGCCCAGAGCGGGGACCCCTGTTTGCAGTGGGCCCAGAGCGGGAACCCCTGGTTGCAGTGGGCCGAGAGCAGAGACTCCTAGTTGCAGTGGGCCCAGAGCAGAGACTCCTAGTTGCAGTGGGCCCAGAGCAGGGACTCCTGGTTGCAGTGGGCCCAGAGCAGGGACTCCTGGTTATCAGCAAGGCCCAGGTGGCAGTGAAACTGGAGACATCTGGTTGCAGGGCAAGTGTGAGTTCAGCACAGGGTGGGTCCAGTCACAAAGAGATGGCACCTAAAGACTGGGTCCATGTATATGGCGGTGAGGTGGTGGAGGAGGGGTGGCAGCACAGGACTCATGGTGAGGACAATGGAACAAATTTAGACTCTCCTTTGGTTATATCCTTTTACCCATTTTATTTTTAAACTATTCAAAATGGTGCTGGATTGTGGCAATAATTGAAGTTTTTCTCTGTATTTTACCGTGTTATTTACTGTAAGATACAAATGACAATCAATCATTTCATTCATTCATCCATCTTGTTACTTTCCACAATAACTGAGGAGGCTTTTTTACCTCTGTGTGACCTGAGTCTGTAGAAAAGGTTACACTCAAATATTTAGACTTCACAGAGTCTTTTATTGTCTCTGTGTGTGTGAGAGACTGTGTCTGTGTGTGTGTACCTTTGTAACCTTTGCCTCCAAAATGTAGCAATTCAACAAGTCTTGCTAAATTCTGGTGCTATCTGACTTGGTCCTAATCAGTTTGGTAATAAATCTATTGGGCTTCTGTACCAATGTGCAATGTGCAAACACTGTTGAAAGTGTTTGGTGTCCCATGGAATTTTCCCCGGTGTGTTTATCCCCCGAACAACCCTCATGAGACTGGGCTGTTTCTTGTTTTAATTCCTGCCTCATGATCCAGTTCAGGCACACTGCGACCAATCACTTCATCAAATTAACATGCTTTGCCAGGATTGTGTGCACAGTCAGTACGCTGGGCTTTGCAAAGATGATCCCAGGAGAGTGAGTGGATGGGGAGGGTTGAGATTCTGAAAGGGATTCTTAGGAAGACAGCGAAGATTTCTCCACCCCACAAGAGAGGCTGAAACAGAGAGCCATGAACAAAAGACAGTCCCAGCGAATCCGTACAGCAATTCAGGAGAAAGCTCTTGACCAAAGATCTTTGTGAGCGTGAAACCCACTACCATGAGGAGAGGCTAAGGTGAAGGACTGAAGGAGAAGCCACACAATGGAATAGAAGGAGGTGGTGATGGGCTGAAGGGAAAAAAGGGACAGTAGGAGACACCGACGAAGCAGAAACACTGTGTTGTGTGTTTGTAGAAGTATGTTCGACTGTCAATCTAAGAGTCAGATCACATGACATGTCTGCCATTTTGGAGGGAAACAGCTCAGTCTCACCTTGGTACCATGTCGAGTGAACAACTCATATAATAAAGCCCCCACTGCTGTTAAACTCTTTGGCCTCTTCCTCAGTTTTATTCTTGTGTTACATTTCAATCAAAACAGGAAGGCTGATGTGTTTAACAGCAGCAGGAGTTTTATTATAGAGGGGATTAAGGTTAGACTGAGCTGCTTCCCTCCAAAATGGCAGACTTGTAACGTGATCCGACTCTTAAAATGACAGTCCAACGTACCTCATAAATACACAACAATTAGCAGTATCCTGTTGGGCCGAATGGCCTGGTCATGAGGTGTTGATGGTGTAGTGGTAATGTCACTGGGCTAGTCATCCAGAAACATGTGCTAATACCCTGGGTTTGAATCCAACCATAGCAGGTGGTGAAGTTTGAATTGAATAAGTCATGTCTGATCTAACAGCAACTGTTGTTATAAAACCCCACCCAGTCCATTAATGTTCTTCAGGGAAGGAAATCTGCCATCTTTACCTTGTCTGGCCGATATGTGACTCCAGGCCCATAACAATGTGGTAGACTCATAACTTCCCTCTAGGCAATATGTTGATTTGATTTATTATTATCACATACCAATATACAGCGAAATGTACCCAGGCAAAACACAAGTACAGCAGGGTAATGGAACAGAACGCAGAACATAGTGTTACAGCCATAGAGTGCTGGCCTAATCAGTGACACCCATATCCTATGAATGATTTCAAAGAAAAACCCTTTGTATTTCAATGTAAAGCCAAATTTAACAATTCTCCCAGTAAAAGAAACGCAAATGGTAAATAGGAGTGGGCATATAATCACTCCCGAGGTGATTTAATAGGTAAATGTAGACAAGCATGAGGCTGGGGGAACACAGCAAGACAGGGCAGCATCAGGAGGGAGAGCGACACAGCAAGGCAAGCAGCATCAGGAGGGAGAGGGACACAGCAAGGCAGGCAGCATCAGGAGGGAGAGGAACACAGCAAGGCAGGCAGCATCAGGAGGGAG
>NC_057739.1:42722687-42776668 GCF_004010195.1 Chiloscyllium plagiosum
GTGGGGGTAAGCGGCGTGGGTAGGGAGAGGGAGCGGTTGGGAGGGAGTTGGGGATGTAGGAGGGAGGTTATTTGAAATTGGAGAACTCAATGTTGAGATCCTCTGGGCTGTCGGCTGCCCAGGCGGAAGATAAGTTGGTGTTCCTCCAATTTGCAGTTTGGTTCATTGTGGCGATGGTGGAGGCCAAGGATGGTCATGTTGGAAAGGGAGTGGGAAAGGGAATTGAAATGGGTGGTGACCGGGAGGTCAGGCTGACTCTTACGGGCCCAGTTACCAATTGGAGCAGCCCCAACTCCATTCCCAGACCCTTCCCTTCCCTTCTATTCCTCTGACTGACCTTTCCTTCCAGCCACCAACCAGATCCATTCCTCCCATTGACCAACCAGGTCATACCCTCTACCTGTGTTCACCTATCACCATCTCACCACTCCACCCCTCACCCCACCCCATAACCCTCCCCATCCATCCCTCCACCCTCCCCCTTTATCTGCAGCTCCCTCCACACACATCCCTTCTCCACCTCCTGGTGCTGCCTGGCTTGCTGTGTTCTCCCAGCCTCCTGCCTGTCTACTTTTGATTCCAGTATCTGCAGTTTTATTGTCTCTCAGTAAGTGAATGAGTTGCCGGAAGCAGTGGCAGAGTGTTGTAGAAATATAAGCAGTCAATCTGTTTGGTCTGGCCTAACATCTCTCAGACACACACACCAATCAACCCCATTGCCCTGTGGCTGACCACTTCAACTCCCCCTCCCACTCCCACAGGGACATGAAAGTCCTGGGTCTCCTCCACTGCCAAGTCCCAGCCAACCAACACCTGGAGGAAGAATGCTTCATCTTCTGCCTTGAGACCCTCCAACCCCACAGCATCAACGTGGATCTCACCAGTTTCCTCATCTCCCCTCCCACCACCTCATTTCCAGATCCAACCCTCCAATTCAGCACCACCCTCTTGAACTGTCCCACCTGTCCATCGTTTTCCCACTTATCCACTCCAACCTTCCCTCCAACCTGTCACCATCACCCCCCACCTGCATCTACCTATCGCCTTCCCACTTATCTTCCCCAGCCCCTCCCCCACATTCCTGATGAAGGGCTTATGCCTGAAACACCGACTCTCCTGCTCCTTGGATGCTGCCTGACCTGCTGTGCTTTTCCAGGACCATACTTTTCGACTCCATGTGACTCCAGCCTGCCCTGTGGGTAATGGATGCTGAGTGACATCCACATCCCATGAAAGAGGAAATGAAAACCTCATACTCAAAATCTCTGATGGTTGCTCCACAGTTGGGTTCATTTACAATGGACATCAGATGGCTAGCCAGGAGGATGGGAGTAGCTGAGCAAACAAATGCAGAAGCATCTCAAAGAGGTTTTGTATCAGACAGTTCCACACTAAAAAGGTAAAAACAATGACTGCAGATGCTGGAAACCAGATTCTGGATTAGTGGTGCTGGAAGAGCACAGCAGTTCAGGCAGCATCCAAGGAGCAGTAAAATCGACGTTTCAGGCAAAAGCCCTTTATTCCTGATGAAGGGCTTTTGACCGAAACGTCAATTTCGCTGCTTCTTGGATGCTGCCTGAACTGCTGTGCTCTTCCAGTTCCACACTAAAACCTATTCCCCGTTTCAGATGATCACCAGTTTGAGTCTCTGGTGAGTCTGAAGGCGTTATGTCAAACTGAGTATTGTCTTCCTCTCTCTGTACCAAAATACAGGAACCTGCAGTGATGGAGGTGGGATTAGTTTAGAATGACATCATGGTCAGCACAAGACGTGATGGGCCGAAGGGCCTGATCCTTTGCTGCACTGTTCTTTGTTCTGTCTGAGTTTCAGGAAGGAGGGCGACACTGCCATCTGGTGTATGATGGAGAGACAGCAGCTAATACAACAGCATCAATTTTAACACGAAGCTGAATACAGCCAATCTGTAATCAAGACAGAAAATTCCGGAAATACTCCTTGGTATTTAACCAGTAAAGAAGCCTTGATAGATTCACTGTTGGCTTGTTTAACAAGGGCCCTCTTGGGCTCAGTGGTAGTGTCTCTACCCACGGACCAGGAGGCCTGGGTTCAAGTCCTGCCTGCCTCAGAGGTGTGTGACAACATCACTGAACAGGTTAATTAACCATGATGTGTAGGTGCTAGTGCTGAATTGGGTGGGTGAGAACCTGATGGAGGGGCAGCACTCTGAAAGCTTGTGATTTCAAATAAACCTGGTGTTGTGTGACACTGGAAGTTAATTAGCAGAACAATTTAAACATAAAGTGGCTTGATGTCTCACTGTATAAAAAACTTTATTCTCAAAGCTGTCACTTTTTCTGTAATAATAAAAAGAAACCTTGATTAATGTGCTCAGGTCTCTGCAGTTTGAACTCACATCCCTCTGACTCAGAGCCCCATCCAGTGAGCTAAGGGTGGATCTGTCAGTCACACTGACACCTGCTGGGTTTTACTGCTCTGCTGTAGGGTTGGGTCTCCCAGCCCCAGGTGACATGATCTGAGTGAAATGGGCTTGCTGTGAATTTCCCAGAACCATTGAATCCCTGCATTGTGGAAGCATTGTGGGCCCATCGAGTCCATACTGACCATCCAAAGAGCAGCACATCCAGACCCATCCCTTACCCTATCTCTGTAACCCTGCACTCCCCATGGCTAACCCATCTAGCCTGCACATCCCTGGACATTATGGGACAATTTAGCATGGCCAACTCCCCCGAACCTGCACATCTTTGGACTGTGGGAGGAAACTGGAGCAGACATGGGGAGAATGTACAAACCACACAGGCAGTTGTCCATGGCGCTGTGAGGCAGCTATGCTGCCCTCGAGAAACTTCAGTCCCTCTGGAAGTTTGAGCTGAGCAAGTATCGGCCTTACGTAAGCGACACAGCTCCCTGCAGTAATAGCTAACATCAAGTGTTCCTGGACAGAGGGGTTAACTTCTTCATCAGCTGCTCCCCACACAGTCTGTGGCTGATATGGGAAAGAGACATTCAGTAACCAGGAGAGAGAGAGAGCAAGAGAGAGGAATGCTTGGATAGGCAATCAGTTTTCCCTCACTAAACTCTCCTAAAACAAAGACCACACACTAAATTAACTGGGTGTTCTGTGGCTCTGGCAGTAACTAGGCCCTAGATGTAAACATGTGTGTTTCATTGAATCTGATCATTAGTCTTCTTGAATATTAAATGTGGGCTGTTTAATTGTCTGGCTGCTGTCCGATGCTGCAGGAGCCTGTAGCCTGGCTCCGTGTGCCCAGTGATACACTCTGGAGTGTGACTGTCCTACTTTGACCAGCTGGGCTGGCCATCTGAGTACCCCGGGTTGTTCCATCCAGTCCAAAACTTAAGGACAGCCAAGAAAATGGAGGAGGCCTTTTGGCCCTTGTTTCAACACTCCCTGAGATCTGCGACACGGCGGCTCAGTGGTTAGCACTGCTGCCTCCCAGCACCAGGGACCCAGGTGCAATTCCAGCCTCCAGTAACTGTCTGTGTGGAGTTTGCACATTCTCCCCGTGTCTGTGGGGGTTTACTCTGGGTGCTCCCACAATCCAAAAGATGTGCAGGTTAAGTGAATTGGCCATACTATGTTGCCTGAAGTATTCAGGGATGTGTAGGTTAGGTGCATTACTCAGGGATGCACATGGAGTAATAGAGTATGACCTGCTGTGCTTTTCCAGCACCACTCTGATCTAAACTCTGGTTTCCAGCACCTGTAGTCTTCACTTTTACCTAGTTGATTTTAACCTTACTGCGAATCCTCTTGCAAGGATGCCTACCTTGGAGAAGTTCTCCTGATTTTAATTAAGTCCAGGTGAATGCATTTTGAGTTCAGACTAAGCCTTCTGAGTGGTTTTATGACCCAATTATCCTTTAAAACATGCAATATGGAGTCAATGTTATTTTTCAGTGCTGGCCAGCTTAAGATCACCTCAGTTATAGGGGATTAGGATCAATATCCAGCCTCCGATTCTCCTCCTGATGTGAACTAATGAGCAAAGGAAGTGATTCACCGCCGGAGGGAAGTGCTTGTTAGAAGCACAAGGCAAAACGAAACCAAGCTGGTCATAAAAAGGCACAGCCTCCTGACAAATGCCAGTGCCCACCAGCAGCTCCTCTTGAACAGACTCTTTTCAGTTTGAATTCATCCAAAATTCTTCAGCTTGATTCCTAATTCCCACTGAGTGTCCTTCACCACTCCCCATCTCCTGAGCCGCTCTCATTTCAGCTACACCTCTATTTTACAATCTCCTTCCTAGTGTTCAAATCTGTCCATGACCTCCCTCCTCCCTGTCTTTGTAACATTCTCCAGGTCAAAGGCCCCCTAAGGTCTTTGTAATCCTCCAATTCCAACTGGCCTATTTTGATTTTTTTTGCTTTTAGTGGTTATTGTAAGAGGAATAGTACATAGTCACACCTGCAATTAAACACGCTCAATGGCTTGGCCCCCACAGCCCTCTGCAGCAATGAGTTCCACAGATTCCCCAACCTCTGGCTGAAGAAATTCCTCCTCATCTCAGTTCTAAAGGATCGTCCCTCCATTCTGAGGCTGTGTCCTCTTGTGCTAGTGACAAACCCTTTGTCCCCGGGATCATTCTAGTGAACCTCCTCTGGACGGCCTCCAACACCAGCCCATCATCCTTGAATACGGGGCCCAAAACTGCTCAAAATATTCCAAATGTGATCTGACCAGAACCTTATGCAGCCTCACAAGTACATCCCTGCTCTTGTATTCTAGCCCTCTTGAAATGATGCTAACATTGCATTTACCTTCCTGACTGCAAATTGAACCTGCATGTTTACCTGAAGGGAATCCTGAACTAGGACTCCCAAGTCCATTGTGCTTCAGATTTCCGAAGCCTTCCCCCATTTAGAGAGCAATTTGAGATCAGCCCTGATCATATTAAGTGGCAGAGCAGAATTGAGGGGTTGAACTGTCTGATTCTGTTCCTAGTTTTCATGTTCTTATGTCTGGTTGATTCAAATATCTATACTTTAACATTGTTGAAAGAATAAATGGAAGCATTGAAAGACAGTTCAAGATAAAAAAGATTAAGCTGTGTCTTTTTGTTCAATGAAATCATTCACAAGGCTCCCTAACATTGAGAGATCCAAAAATGTAATCCAGAAAATGATTGGGTTATTTACAGGTGGTCCAATTGGTCCTGGAGGTCCAAGCTCTCCTGGAGGTCCAGGATGTCCCTGAAAGTCAAACAGAGAATAGGTAAGTCTGGGACTGAACTTGTCCTATTGTGATTCAACTTTCTAAAGCATTTAAAAAATAGTCCATGCTTCTATTCTTCCTTCTAAAATGCGTAACCTCCCATTTTCCCACATTCTATTCCATCTGACACTTCTTTGCTCACTCTCCCAGTCTGTCCAAGTCCTTCTGCAGCCTCAACGCTACCTGTCCCTCCACCTAGCTTTGTGCCATCTGCAAACTTAGCAACAATGCTCTCAGTTCCTTCATCAAAATTGTTACTGTGTATGAAGAGTTGTGGTCCCAACACTGACATCAATGGAAATCCACAAGTGACCGCTGCCATTCTGAACGACCCTTACTCTCTGCCTTCTGCCAGTTGACCTAACACCAAGGGCTCGAATCTTACTTCGCAGCGTCCTGTGCAGCACCTTGTCAAAGGCCTTCTGGAAATCCAAATAGATCATGTCGACTGGCTCCCCTTTGTCTAATTTGCATGTTACCTCCTCAAAGAATTCAAACAGATTTGCTAGGCATGACTTCCCTTGACAAGACCATGCTGACTCAGCCTTACTTCCAAATACTCTGCTATCACATCCTTAATAATCAAGTCTCTATTCTTACTAATGACCAAGATCATGCTATCTGCCCTACAGATTCCTGTCTTCTGCCTCCCTCTCTTCTGTAACAGGGATGTTATTCCAGTCCATGGCCTTGTGAACAGTGGAGGTTGGGTCACTGAGTTCACTGAGGACTGAAGGCATTAGACTTTTGATAGACAGGGGAAGATAAGGGTTATGGAGTGGGTTGGAAATAAGAAAACAAAGTTGACACTATAACCAGATTAACCACAATATTATTGAACTGAAAAATGAGGAAAGATATCATTTCACTGGAGGCAGTTCAGAGATAATTCACTTTGGACAGCATGGTGGCTCATTGGTTAGCACTGCTGCCTTACCGTGCCAGAAACCAGGGTTCAATTCCAGCCTCGGGCGACTGTCTGTGTGGAGTTTGCACATTCTCCCCGTGTCTGCGTGGGTTTCCTCCGGGTGCTCCGGTTTCCTTCCACAGTCCAAAGATGTGCACGTTAGATGAATTGGCCATGCTAAATTGCCCACAGTGTTCAGGAATGTGTAGGTTAGATGCATTAGTCAGAGATAAATTAGATTTTAGATTAGATTAGATTCCCTACAGTGTGGAAACAAGCCCGTTGGCCCAACAAGTCCACACCAACCCTCCGAAGAGGAACCCACCCAGACCCCTTTCCCTCTGATAAATGCACCTAACACTATGGGCAATTTAGCCAGGCCAATTCACCTAACCTGCACATCTTTGGAGTGTGGGAGGAAACCAGAGCACCCGGAGGAAACCCACGCAGACACGGGGAGAATGTGCAAACTCCTCACAGACAGTCGCCCGAGTCCCTGGTGCTGTGAGGCAGCAGTGTTAACCACTGAGCCACTGTATAAATGTAGAGTAATCGGGTAGGGGAATGGGTTTAGGTGGGTTACTGTACAGAGGGTCGGTGTGGACTTGTTGGGCCAAATGGCATGTTTCCACACTGTTGGGGGTTCTGTGATTCACTAATTAATCCCTGGTACGGATTGTCTTATGAGCAAAGGCTAAACAGGTTGGATGTCTATTCACTGGAGTTTAGAAAAATGACAGGAGATCTCATTGAAACATAACAGATTCTGAAATGGTCAATGCTGAGAGGATGTTTCTCCCTCATGAGAGAGTCTAGGACCAGACTGCATCATCTCAGAATAAAGGAACACTAATTTCAGGCAGAGGAATTCTGTGTCTTTGGAACTCCTTGCCACAGAGAGCTGAGTGGGGGCAGGGTCCTTGTTTATATTTAAGGCTGAGACAGATTCTTGATCAGTCGGGGAATCGAGGGGTACAGGGAAAGGGCAGGAAAATGGACGTGAGGAACGTTGGATCAGCCACGATCCTATTGAATGGTGGAGCAGGCTTGAGGGGCTGAATGGCCTCCTCCTGTTCTTATTTCTTACTGTCCTGATGGCCTTTTCGATCAGGGTCAGTGACTGGTGATCAATGCTTACTGGGTACAGGTACTTCTTGGATAACATGTGTTACAGCAGCGTGATTTGTTTATCATGTCACTGAGCAATTAAGGAACGGTATTGCTTACCTCTGTTTGCAACATTGCGATTCCCGGGAGGGTCGTTTTGTGCGGTCCACTCTGCAAATGCACCAATGTCAGCTGCCAACAGAGCAGCTTTCTGAGAGAGATACGTTGGACAGCTTCCTGTGAAAGGTACACTACTTTTAGATTATAGCTTTTCTTGAAAAAATGGAGGGGCATATTGACAAGAACGTTAGCAAGAAGCGTCCTGGTGATATAATTGCAAAAGAGAGGCTATAACATCAGAAGAGAAGCTCGATATTATAAAGCATTTGGAGTGTAAGGAGAGAATACGTGATCTAGCTCGCTTAACAGGAATGAGGGAGTCTACCTTTCACACCATGATGACCCTCTGTCCCAGCATTAACAATATATTTTTAATTGTACTGGGCAAAATTTACTTTTGTTTCATTGATAAATATAATTTATACCTTCAGTCAGACTGTGCTATACTTTGCGTTAGATCTTTGGGTGATTTTTGAGCGATTGTGGGTGATATTCTGCCCTTAATCCCACTTTTCCATATTGGGCCCATTATTTATGTTATGCAATTTTCTATGTAGCAAGGTTTCACAATAACCTATAAGAGCGTTATAAGAGAACTACCTACATGTGGCATGGGTACAGTTCAGGGCACAGTCCTGGAGAGTCCTGGATTGACCACATCTGGAGTAATTATCAGCATTCTGATCACTGCATCTTAAGAAAGACATATTGACCTTGGAGGGAATGCAAGTAAGGTTTGGCTGAATAAAGTTTGGACTCTTGAGCGTAAAAGACAGAAATGTGTGAGGTGATGCATTTTGGGAGCTCTAACATGGCAATAAAGCACAGGGTGATCAAGCACAGAGGATCAGAGGGGCGTTGGTGTACATGTCCATAGATTCTTCAAGGACAGCAGGGCAGGTGGATAAAGTGCATAAGAAGGCATATGGGACACTTGCCTTTATTAGTCAAGATTTTGAATACAAGAGCAGGTGGGTTATGATGGAGTTGTAGGTAATTGGTGAGAGCACAGCTAGAGTACAGTGTGGGGTTCTGGTCACCACACTACAGGTAGGATGTGCTGGACAGGGTGCAGAGGAGATTCACCAGGATGTTGCCTGGGTGTTTCAGCTATGAAGTGAGACTAGATAGGCTGGGGTTATTTTTCTTGATGATTCCTGATGAAGGGCTTATGCCCGAAACGTCGATTCTCCTGCTCCTGGGATGCTGCCTGACCTGCTGTGCTTTTCCAGCACCACACTTTTTGACCCTGACTTCCAGCATCTGCAGTCCTCACTTTCTGCTGTACAGATGTGGAGGAGCCGGTGATGGACTGGGGTGGACCAAGTTAAAAATCACAGAACACCAGGTTATAGTCCAACAGGTTTATTTGGAAGCACTAGCTTTCAGAGCATTGCTCCTTCATCAGATGGTTGTGAAGCAGGGCCATAAGACACAGAATTTATAGCAAAAGATCATAGTGTCATGCAACTGAAAGGATATATTGTACAAACCTAGATTGCTGTTATGTCTTTTATCTTTTCGAATGGGTTACAGGTTTCGGTTCATTAATATGTAAATCCCAGAACTACCTTTAAGTCACATTCCCATGATAACTTAAGGTTTTATTAAAAAAAAGTGATATCTCAGCTCAGACAATGCATTAAAGGTATGAGGTTAGAGTCTGTCTGTATCCCAATCTTGAGTCAGACTGGTTCTATTTCCAAAGTAGGAATTTATAAAATATTATATGGGTTGACTGCCTGCAGGTTGTGTGCTTTTTGAGCAAAACAGAATGTATCTGCAAATATAATTTTGCAAGTGCAAATTCACCCCATAGACTTATATATGTGTGTATGTCTATGAGAGAGAGTATGAGTGTGTGCATGTGAGTGTGAGTACGTATGAGAGAGTGTGTGTTTGCGTGTGTGCATGCTTGGTAAAGTGTGTGCGTGGGTGTGATGGGGTATAAACCTGTAGAGGATGTGTGTTTGGGTGTGAGTGTGGGGGGTATGTGTGCATATATGAGAGAGAGCATGAGGTCCCAGTTGGGGCCATCCCAGGGGTACCAAACTTGGCTATCAGTCTCTGCTCAGCCACTGTGCATTGTTGTGTATCCTGAAGTCCACCTTGGAGGATGGTCACCCAAAGATCCAAGGCTGAAAGTCCCTGACTGCTGAAGTATTCTCCGACTGGGAGGGAACATACCTGTATGGCGAATGTTGTGCAGTGTTCATTTATCCGTTGTTGTAACATCTGCTTGGTCTCATCAATGTACCATACCACTGGGCATCCTTGCCTGCAGCGTATCAGATAGACAACGTTGGCAGAGTCACGTGTGTACCTGCCACGTACATGGTGGGTGGTGTCCCCACATGTAATGGTGGTATCTATGTCAACACTCTGACACGTCTTGCAGTGGTTGCCGTGACAGGGTTGTATGGTATTGTGGGAGAAAGTGAGGACTGCAGATGCTGGAGATCAGAGTCAAGATCAGAGTGGTGCTGGAAAAGCACAACAGGTCAGGCAGCATCTGAGGAGCAGGAAAATCAACATTTCGAGCAAAAGCCCTTCATCAGGAAGTTGTGGTTGATGTTGTCCTGAAGGCTGGGCAGTTTGCTGCGAACAATGATCTGTTTAAGGTTTGGCGGTTGTATAAAGGAAAGAAGTGGAGGCGTACGGAAGGTCTTGGCGAGGTGCTCATCCTCATCGATAATGTGTCACAGGCTGCGAAGAACGTGTTGTAGTTTCTCGGCTCCCAGGAAGTACTGGACATCGATGGGTACCCTATCGGTTGCACCCTGAGTCCCTCTCCTGACGAGGTCATTACGGTTTCTCACTGTGACACATCGGAACTGGCAATTGATGAGTTGAGCATTGTATCCTGTTCTTATGAGGGCATCCTTGAGCACCTTCAGGTGTCTGTAATGTTCCTCCTCATCTGGACAGATCCTGTGTTACGCAGACTCAGTCTTTTCAAACCAGAGGAGCAGTTTTCACTATGACCACTAGGTGGTAGCATGCCCATTAATTGAGGTCAGGAATGTCACTGGGATTCCAGCAGCTAGTCTCGCTGGTCCTTTGGCGGGGGGAGACATTGGTCTTGGAGACATGAGTTCATCAGCATCGCTCCCAAAGAGAGCTTTGTCATTTCTGAGACTCCAGTAAATCGCAGAGGTTGCAAGATGTTGTGGTGCAGTGGGCTGCCTCTGAGCTGGACTGGGCTTGTTTCTCACAGCCAATGTTTTTATCCATTCATTTATGAACTTGGGCATCACTGGCAAGGCTATCCCTAATTGCCCAGAGGCCAGTTGAGCGTTCACCACATTGGGACTGGAGTCACGATTAGGCCAGACTGGGTTCTGACGGCAGATTTCCTTCCCTAACAGATGACACAGATTGTTCTTGTGAATCAGATGGACTTTTCTGACAGTCAACGGTGGTGATATGGTCAGCATTAAGCCATGCTTTTTTAAAAATTCCAGATTTTTGTTTCGGAATCAAATTTCACCTGCTGCCCCGAGCCCACATTACATCAGCCCAGAGCTCGGGAATATGGGTCCTGTGATGTCCACACTGTGAAACGGCTTTGCCCTGTGGACGATGTGTCTGGAACGTAGCCAAATACATTGACTGTCACCCATAAATTCTTCAATGTGCATCTGGTAGGAGGGGAGAGGACGAGAGTCTCTGGGTCAGCTATACTTCATGTGAATAGTGCCCCACACTCAGGTCCAGGTTGAGTTAAATCAGTATGTCTCACTTACAAAGCCCTTCCAGAACAACGTATGCAATGGAAAAAAGACAGAAGTAAATGTTTAGCCTGCCTCTCACACTGTGGAAAGTTTTTGTGAGGCATGTGATTCATTCTGAATTCCAGACAAATGCGTTTCCTTAACCCCTTAGCTTTGTTACCTGCAGACTCGATTATTCAATGCATTCCTGTGCATTATCCCATCTCCTACTCTCCAGAAACTTGAGGTCTTCCAAAGCTATCTCCGAACTCACAACAAATCCCATTCTCCTGTTCCCCTCTGTGCTTACTGCTCTACATTATCTACTGTTTGTTTTTACAGACGCAAGGAATACTGCAGCGAGTAACTCACTGCCTGACTCTCCAAAGCCTGTCCACCATCTATAAGGCACAAGCCAGCAGTGTGATGGAATATTCCCCACTTGCCCTGGGTGGGTGCAACTCCAACAACACTCAAGGGGTTCGACAACATCCAGGACAAAGCAGTCCCCGGGACACATTCATAAATATCCACTCCCTTCAGCACTGATGTTCAGTAGCAGCAGTGTGTACCATCTACAAGATGCACTGCAGATATTCACCAAAAATCCTCTAACAGCACCTTCTAAACCCATGACCACTTCCATCTAGAAGGATAAGGGCAGGAAACACATGGGAACACCATCCCCTTCAAGTTCCCCTCCACGCCACTCACATCATGGATTGGAAATATGTCGCCATTCCTTCACTGTCGCTTGGTCAAAATCTGTACCACACAAACTGCAGAGGTTCAAGAAGGCAGCTCACCACCACTTTCTCAAGGACAGCTCAGGACAGGCAATAAATGCTGGGCCCAGCCAGAGGCGCCCAAATGCCATGAGTGAAGAATAACTAAAGGCTTTGTTGTATCATGTGTAGTGATGGTTTGGGTCGGTTTGATGTGTAGTGATGGTTTGGGTTGGTTTGATGTGTAGTGATGGTGTGGGTTGGTTTGGTGTGTAGTGATGGTTTGGGTTGGTTTGGTGTGTAGTGATGGTTTGGGTTGGTTTGATGTGTAGTGATGGTTTGGGTTGGTTTGATGTGTAGTGGTGGTTTGGGTTGGTTTGATGTGTAGTGATGGTTTGGGTTGGTTTGATGTGTAGTGATGGTTTGGGTTGGTTTGATGTGTAGTGATGGTTTGGGTTGGTTTGATGTGTAGTGATGGTTTGGGTTGGTTTGATGTGTAGTGATGGTTTGGGTTGGTTTGATGTGTAGTGATGGTTTGGGTTGGTTTGATGTGTAGTGATGGTTTGGGTTGGTTTGATGTGTAGTGATGGTTTGGGTTGGTTTGATGTGTAGTGATGGTTTGGGTTGGTTTGGTATTTAGGTGATGATTTGAGTTGGTTTGATGTGTAGTGATGGTGTGGGTTGGTTTGATGTGTAGTGATGGTGTGGGTTGGTTTGATGTGTAGTGATGGTTTGGGTTGGTTTGATGTACAGTGATGGTGTGGGTTGGTTTGATGTGTAGTGATGGTTTGGGTTGGTTTGATGTACAGTGATGGTGTGGGTTGGTTTGATGTGTAGTGATGGTTTGGGTTGGTTTGATGTACAGTGATGGTGTGGGTTGGTTTGATGTGTAGTGATGGTTTGGGTTGGTTTGATATTTAGGTGATGATTTGAGTTGGTTTGATGTGTAGTGATGGTGTGGGTTGGTTTGATGTGTAGTGATGGTTTGGGTTGGTTTGATGTACAGTGATGGTGTGGGTTGGTTTGATGTGTAGTGATGGTTTGGGTTGGTTTGATATTTAGGTGATGATTTGAGTTGGTTTGATGTGTAGTGATGGTGTGGGTTGGTTTGATGTGTAGTGATGGTTTGGGTTGGTTTGATGTACAGTGATGGTGTGGGTTGGTTTGATGTGTAGTGATGGTTTGGGTTGGTTTGATATTTAGGTGATGATTTGAGTTGGTTTGATGTGTAGTGATGGTGTGGGTTGGTTTGATGTGTAGTGATGGTTTGGGTTGGTTTGATGTACAGTGATGGTGTGGGTTGGTTTGATGTGTAGTGATGGTTTGGGTTGGTTTGATATTTAGGTGATGATTTGAGTTGGTTTGATGTGTAGTGATGGTGTGGGTTGGTTTGATGTGTAGTGATGGTTTGGGTTGGTTTGATGTACAGTGATGGTGTGGGTTGGTTTGATGTGTAGTGATGGTTTGGGTTGGTTTGATATTTAGGTGATGATTTGAGTTGGTTTGATGTGTAGTGATGGTGTGGGTTGGTTTGATGTGTAGTGATGGTTTGGGTTGGTTTGATGTGTAGTGATGGTTTGGGTTGGTTTGATGTGTAGTGATGGTGTGGGTTGGTTTGATGTACAGTGATGGTGTGGGTTGGTTTGATGTGTAGTGATGGTTTGGGTTGGTTTGATGTGTAGTGATGGTTTGAGTTGGTTTGATGTGTAGTGATGTTTGGGTTGGTTTGGTATGTAGGTGATGATTTGAGTTGGTTTGATGTACAGTGATGGTTTGGGTTCAAGACAGACTGGTTGAGGAGAAGGCAATGTCAAGAACTGACTTCAGGCTTAGTCTTCAAAGTAACAAGATCTAAATTCATTAATACTGTCTTTTAATAATCGACACACTGGGGTCTTAGTTACATCAGGTAATTTACATGTCTTCTTTGCATGCTCATGTCCACATCGCATCTGGTCTGGTGTGGTTATCTGGAGTTGTAAAATTTCTGGAATGTTACCGACACTGTGATATTTATACTCTGCGATGTGTAGCTTTGTGACATGGTTTCAAGGTCGCTCTGCAGTCCAGAAGTGCTTACACAACAATGACGCTTCAACAATACCTCACTGGCTGTACAGTAATGGGCTTTGGGCTGTCCTGTGGTTGTGAAAGACAACAACAAACTTTCATTTACATATCTTAACTTTTAACCTCATGAAAGGTCTTACAGTGTTTCATTGGACCATTTACAGGACAGCATTTGGCTCTGAGTCCATTAGGAGATCTTTGGACAGAGGGGCGGGGGCTTTAAGGAGTGTCTTAACAGAGGTACAAGATTTTTTGTGTGTCTTTCTCTCTCTGTAAGGTAAATGAACATGTCCAAATTATTTTAACATTAATACTAATCTATCTGAAAACAATTAAATACACTATTGTGGTCATAAATTGATCCACATGTCCTTTTTTATGGCATTTAAATGTATTTTGCTAGTTAACCATTCTGCAATCCAATTTTTCCAATCTGTAAGATATTATGAATCCCCCCTGTCGGGGTCTCTGGTGTGGTGTGGTGTGAATCAGACTGGTTCCCTCTCTGCTGGCTCTTTCTGGAATAAATGAGGTCATGATAATTGCTCAATTATTGAGTGAATACAGAATTCAGTGTAATCAGCCCACCGCACCCTCAGTGATTAATCAGGACTGACAGGCCCAGCTTTGATTTGACCTGACCATGTCCATTCCGAAGGCACACTGTGACAATGGGACTTTTTCTGTTTGTGTTCAACTGTGCTCCTCTGAGAACGTACTCCAGCCTTTCAATTGTGGAACACACATTAATCATTTACTATCAGTAGTGGGCTGAGTTTGATTTCCTCTGAAATTGCGACTCTTTTGACTCCTGCTTGTGACTCCAAGAAACCAGATGGCGCCACTCACTGCAGAGTTTTACATCACAGTGTTCTATTTACCACATGGCTTGGAGGCACTGGTGTTGGACTGGGGTGGACAAAGTTAAAAATCACACAACACCAGGTTATAGTCCAACAGGTTTAATTGGAAGCATTAGCTTTCGGAGCGACGCTCCTTCACCAGGTGGTTGATGATGGTGATGAACGACCTGATGAAGGAGCAGCGCTTCGAAAGCTAGTGCTTCCCAATAAACCTGTTGGACTATAACCTGGTGTGGTGTGATTTTTAACTACTTTCCACAATGTGCCTTTGTGAAGGGCAAGCCTGTTAAAGAGCCACCTCTCATGTAGATTTGGAACACTTATGTGTTTGGTGGGACCCATAAGACAACATGGAGAGGAGTGTTATTTTGGATCCTTTGGTTCTGAATTTGCCCCTTCCTGTTCTGAAAGCCAGTGAACAAAAAGTGACTGAGGGGAGATTTGATTGACAAAAGTGTGAGGTAATGCCTTTAGAATCCCTGCAGTGTGGGAGCAGGCCATTCAGCCCACACTGACCGTCCAAACAGCATCCCACCAAAACCCACTAACCCTGCATTTCCCATGGATAACCCACCTACGGGCACTTTAGCATGACTAATCCACCCTAAGCTGCACATCTTTAGACTGCGGGAGGAAACCGCAGCACCTGGAGGAAATCCACACAGACAAAAGGAGAATGTGCAAATGCCACACAGACCATTACCAAAGGGTGGAATTGAACCCTGGTCCCTGACGCTGTGAGGCAGCAGTGCTAACCACTGAGCCACCACAACACCCCCTGGAGGGAGGACACGATGAACGGTATGACTCAAGAAAGTAAGGAAATTCAGGGCGATGTCTGTGTACGTGTACACAGGTCCTTGAAGGGCAGCAGGTCAATAAAGTGATTACAAAGGCATATGAGATATTTACGTTTATTAGTGGCGGCATTACATCTAAGAGCAAGGAGGTTAGGATGGAGCTTTTCTTTTTAATTTGTTCATGGGGTGTGGGCATCATTGGTTAGGCCAACATTTATTATCCATCCTGACTACCCAGAGGGCAGTCAATAGTCAACCACATTGCTGTGGGTCTGGAGTCACATGTAGGCCAGACCACATAAGGATGGTAGATTTTCTTCCCTAAAGGACATTAGTGACCCAGATAACATTAGTTAGGCCACAGCTGGAGTACTGTGTGCTGCGGTAGTCACCACACGACAGGAAGGATATGATTACACTGAAGGGGATGCAGAGGAGATTCACCGGGGACAGACAAATTCAGTTCTCAAAAAAGGTTGGATAGGCTGGGGGTTAGAGCAGGGGATTTAGATGGGATTTGAGGAGAATTGTTTTCACTCAGAGGATGGTGGCTATCTGGAACTCACTGCCTGAAAGGGTAGCAGAGACAGGAACCCTTAAGACATTTAAGAGGTATTTGATACGCCACAACATACAAGGCCATGCGTCAAGTGCTGGAAAGTGGGATAAGAGTAGATAGATAGGGCAGATGTTGTGAAACTTCAAAGGGTGCAGAAAAGATTGACAAGGATGTTGCCGGGATTGGAGGGTATGAGCTACAGGGAGAGGCTGAATACGCTGGGGCTGTTTTCCCTGGAACATCGGAGGCTGAGGGGTGACCTTATAGAGGTTTATTAAATCATGAGGGCCATAGATAGGATAACTAGACAAAGTCTTTTCCCTGGGGTCAGTGAGTCTAGAACTAGAGAGCATAGATTCAGGGTGAGAGGGGAAAGATATAAAAGGGAGCTAAAGGGCAACTTTTTCACACAGAGGGTGGTGCATGGATGGAATGGGCTGCCAGAGGAAGTGGTGGAGACTGGTACAATTACAACATTTAAAAGACATCTGAATGGGTATATGAATAGGAAGGGTTTAAATGGGTCTGGACCAAGTGCTGGCAAATGGGACTAAGTCAGATTGGGGGGGTGGGGGTTGTCTGGCCAGCACAGACAGGTTGGACCTAAGGATCTGTGTCTGTGCTGTACGACTCTATGATTGGTGACTGTTGTCAGTATTTCCATGCCACTGCGAGGGCAAATGTTTAATTCTGGAGTTTATGAATTGAATTTAAATTCCACCAGCTGCTGTGGTGGGATTTGAACCCATATCACTAGAACATTACCCTGAGCCTCTGGCTGAAGAAATGCAGGGGCAATGTGAGGAAGAGTGTTCTTCAGTTCACGGAACCCCGACAGTGTGGCAATTTTGGTCCAACAAGTCCACACTAACCCTCCAAAGAGTATCCCACCCAGACCTCCATTCCCCTACATTTACCCCTGACTAACGCACCGAACCTACACATCCCTGAACACTATGGCCAATTCACCTAACCTGCAAATCTTTGGATTGTGGGAGGAAACTGGAACACCTGGATGAAACCCACACAGATACTGGGAGAATGTGCAAACTCCACACAGACAGTCACCTGAGGCTGGAATTGAACCTGGGTCCCTGGCACTGTGAGGCAGCAGTGTTAACCACTGAGCCACCGTGCCACACTATACGTAATTGAGGAGAGAAGAGGCGGGATCAGTGAATGAGTTCAAAGGGAAATAGATCGGGCACCTGAGGGAAATGGCCTCATAAGTTGAGGAAACGAAAACCAGTATGGACTTGATGGGCTGAGTGACCTCCTCTGTGATTCATGTTGAGGTATTCAGTCCACGGGAGATGTACCTTCACCCATCTCCAAGTGCCCCACTTCTCGACCTCCAAACCTGAACAGCTCTGGGTGCTGTTGGAGTGGATACTGATGCTGCCCTTGTCCAAGTGTCCAAACTTCCTCAGCAGCAGCATTGGGTTGCAATCACCAACCGGAGAATGGAACGTTTCTGTCCTTTGTGTGCAGTGCTTGTGAAAGCTGCAGTATATAGTCAGCTAACACAGCCCACACCCTGTGACTGAACACAGAAAATGCTCCACATTATGTCAAGAGCTACACTTAGTCATTTGGAAACTTCCTTCATTTCTCCCAAACCTTGAAGGAAAGCACCATTTAAAGCTTGTGTATGTTTCTGGGAAGGATAAAGAGGCACTGGAGAAAATGTGGTTGCCTTTTTATTTCGACAAGGATGATGCAAGTTGAGAGATACTTTTCACTCAGAAGGTGAAGGCCTATTGGTTGGACCAATTTGAAACTTGTAAAGTTGTTCTAAGATCTGATAGAGTAGATCTGGAGAACATGAGGGGGAGATCAGATCGAGAAACCATCTGAATAAGATGGTCACAAATGAATTAAATAGAAAATCAGGATGTAATTTGGGGATAAATACTTGCTTAGAGAATGTTGAGAATCTGGAATTTGCTACGCAATGGAATACTTGAGGTGAACATCAGTTCTTTACAGGGAAGCCAGATCAATACATGAGGGAGAGAGCAATAAAGGATGTGGTGAAGGGTGAAATGAAGAGGTGGGGGAGGAGGCTCCTGAGGGACATAAGAATCAGTGTACTCCTGTGAGGCCGAATAGCCTGCTTCTACACCAATGTGTTTTCTAAAGTATGCGTATAGGCACACAGCAGAAGCCTAGTCATTTAGGGACAGTTACAAGTGGGCTTTAGCTATACCACTGCAGAGTGGAGGAATGAGAAATAAAAGTAAGACATTCTCAGGTATTGTGTGAAATTGTATGACTGTATGCTGGATTGTATGAGACTCATTTATGTCTAGATTGAAAGAGGTAAAATAAGCTCAGGGCCATGATCCCAGTTACCTTGCAACGAAAGCTGCTCTCTCTGTAGGGAATTGATGGCTTTGTAGTTTTGTCAATGTGCTTTGTAATCCAGTAACCCAGACTAGTGCTCTGGGAGTCGAAGAGTGTGGTGTTGGAAAAGCACAGCTGGTCAGGCAGGATCCAAGGAGCAGGAGAGTCAGGTGGCTGCCTGACCTGCTGGGCTTTCCCAACACCACACTCTTCGACTCTGATCTCCAGCAGCTGCAGTCCTCACTTTCTCCTCGTGCTCTGGGAATAGGGATTCAAGTCTCATGGTGGTCT
Source organism: Chiloscyllium plagiosum (assembly GCF_004010195.1). Lineage (NCBI taxonomy): Eukaryota > Metazoa > Chordata > Chondrichthyes > Orectolobiformes > Hemiscylliidae > Chiloscyllium > Chiloscyllium plagiosum. Next base: position 42,741,408 of record NC_057739.1, read on the forward strand.
CTGGTAGAATTTAAATGCAACTGACCAAAAACGCAATCTGGGACATAATGTTAATCATGGTAGCCACCAATTGTTTTGAGTCATGAAAATTCCATTCAGTTCATTAATGCCCCACTAACGAAAGGAAATCTGCCATCATTACCCAGTCTGGCCTACATGTGTTTCCAGAGTCACACATAGTCAATGTAACAACCCTCTTGAATGGCCATCAAACTGCTCAATTCAAGGGCACTTCGGGTTGGGCAACAAATGCTGGCCTTGTCATTGACATCCACACCATATAAACGATTAAAGTCATTGAACCAATGAAAGTCCAACTTCTGCAGTGGCTGACATTTCCAAAACACAATGTCATCTGCCTAAAGGGAGGAATGGCCAATGTTAATCTGTCAATCAGTCCAAAATATGGAAGAAACACAGACAAGTTATACAATTCTGAATCCTGATGAACTCATACACAGCTTCCAATCTATAGACTCCAGTTAAACAACTATTGTCTCGTCTTCACATTTAGAGCAGTTATTTGGCCAAGTGTCAATGGTTTAGTCACTATCTTTAAATAGCATGGGGCCAAATCCTGAAGGGAGGGGCCATGTATTGTGGAATTTGATCACCCATTGGGTGACTTCACTGAGCTGACTTTATTTCATGAGATCACTGTTGCTTTTGCCTCATGGTCCTGATTCTCTGAACATCACTTCTCAAGAGTCTGATGGAATACGTCCAAAAAGAACAAAAACCTCTCCACCTCCATCCACCCCACCCTTTCACCCTGGAGGGCTGGGGCACACCTTCTGATTCTTCCTTGAACAAGGGCCTACGGGCCAACACCTTCTTCCAACTGACTGAACTCCTTCGTGCTCTGAACAATATCTCCTTCAACTCCACTCACTTCCTCTGAATAAAAGGGAAGTGTGGATGGTGAGGGTAGCCTTGGGCTGGAATTACATGTTCTCCCTGTGTCTGTGTGGGTTTCCTTCCACAGTCTAAAAATGTGCAGGTTAGGTGGATTGGCCATGGTTAATGTCAAGGGATGGGTGGGTCTAGGTGGGATGCTTCTTGGAAGGTTCGTGTAGACTTAGAGTCATACAGATGTTCGGCATGGAAACAGATTCTTTGGTCCATGTTGACCAGATATTCTAAATTAATCTGGGCCCATTTGCCAGCATTAACCCTTCCTATTCATAATTCCATCCAGTGCCTTTTTTAATGTTGTAATTGTACCAACCTTCACCACTTCCTCTGGCAGCTCATTCCATACACCTACCACCCTCTGCATGAAAAATGTTGCCCCTCAGGTCCCTTTTAAATCTTTCCCCTCTCACTATAAACCTATGTTGTCCAGTTTTGGACTCATCTACCCTGGGGAAAAGACCTTATCTATTCACTCTATCCATACCTCTCATGATTTTATAAGGTCACCCCACAGCCTCCGCTGCTCCATAACCCGAACCTATTCAGCCTCTCCCTATAGCTCAAAACCTCCAAACCTGGCAACATTCTTGTAAATCTTTCTCAAGTTTCACAACATCCTTCATATAGCAGGAAATTAATGCAGAATTCTGAAAGTGGCCTAACCAATGTCCTGTACAGCCGCATCATGACCTCCCAACTCCTGTACTCAATGCACTGACCAATAAAGGAAAGCAAACCAAACGCCTTCTTCACTATCCTATCCACTTGCGACTCCACTTTCAAGGAACTGTGAACCTGCACTCCAAGGTCTCTTTGTTCAGCAACACTCCCCAGGACCTTACCATTAAGTGTGTTAGTCCTGCTAAGATTTGCTTTCCCAAAATGCAGCACCTCACATTTATCTAAATTAAACTCCATCTGCCACTCCTCAGCCCATTAGCCCATCTGATCAAGATCCCGTTGTAATCTGAGTTCACCTTCTTCATTGTCCACTACACCTCCAATTTTGGTGTCATCTGCAAACTTACTAACTGTACCTTCTATGCTCATATCCAAGTCATTTGTATAAATGACGGAAAGTAGTGGACCCAGCACCGATTCTTGTGGCACTCCACTGGTCACAGGCCTCCAGTCTGAAAAACAATCCTCCACCACCACCCTCTGTCTTCTACCTTTGAGCCAGTTCTGTATCCAAATGGCTAGTTCTCCCTGTATTCCATGTGATCTAGCCTTGCTAACCAGTCTCCCATGAGGACCCTTGTTGAATGCCTTACTGAAGTCCATATAGATCACGTCCATCACTCTTCCCTTACTTCTTCAAAAAACTCAATCAAGTTAGTGAGACATGGCTTCTCATGTACAAAGCCACGTTGACTATCTCTAATCAGTCCTTGCCTATTTAAATATGTATTGATGAGCCTATTGGCTTCCATTTGCACTGTAGGAATTCTATGGTTTCTGCAATATGTCTGATTCATGTTACGTGGAATATTCTTTACTCCAATCCCCCTCAGCTCTCCTCCTTCATATCGATCCTATGTTCAGCTCTCACTCCAAATGAGAAAATGTCATTAATGTTGCTTATAATTTCCACCCCTCCCATGCCCATTTAAATTCTTCCCTGATTTCTCTGGGGACTTCAGAATGTCAATTTGTATGCACCATAAGAAAGATCTAAAGACGAGGTACACTGGACTTGAAAAGTTAACTTTGTTTCTCTCTTCACACATGCTGAGTTTCTACAGTGGGGGAGATGTTTCTTTCACAGGTGATAGATGTTTGATTACCAGCATGAACATGATAGGCAGAAGGGCCTTTCCCCATGCTATATGTGTCAAAGTAGTTGGCTTACATGAGGGAGAGAATTCCAAATCTTTCGATCCTATCTGAGAGAAAAAAACTTCGTATTTCTGTTTTTAACGGTTAAACCCTTTTTGTTTTGTTTTTCTTCTTTTAGCTGGAAGCTCTCTGATTCCCAAAACTACCGTAGTTATATAACCTACTGTAAGGAGTCTGCTCCATTCACATGGTTTCACCATGCTCTTTGTTGTGACCATGCTGTCTTCTGTAGTGCTGCTTCTGACATAACTTCCCTTTCACTTGACTGTGAACTCCTATCCATTGTGGTTGACCAGAGCCTTAACTGTGTCTGTTCAATTTCCTGCACTGACCCTCCTCTCCTTCCCTGTTTTATTCAGTATGTTGTATATCTGCTCATTATGTGGCGTGCACTGGGAGAAAAACTGAGTCTGTCCATCCACTTCAGCTGGGGTTTACAGTTAGTAACTAAATCATACCAGAATATCAGTGGAGTCTGGGAAGACAAAATACAGAAAGAGTGATCTCGTATTTAACTCAAAATGTTGACTGTGTCTCTCTCCACAAATGCTGTCAGGCCTGCAGAATTTCTTTAGCACTTTAAATCATAACCCTTACAGTGTGGAAGCAGGCCATTCAGCCCACACCAACCCTCCAAAGAGCATCCCACCCAAGCCTACCTCCCTGTGACCCTGCATTTCCCATGGCTGACCCACCTTTGATTTGTGGGAGGAAACCGGAACACCCAGAGGAAACCCACGCAGACACCGAGAGAGTGTGCAAACTTCTCACAAACTGTCTTCTGAAGGTGGAATCAAATCCAGGTCCCTGGTGCTGTGAGTGAGCAGTGCAAACCACTGAGCCACTGTGCCAACCACTTGCAATTATTATTATCAGGTGTGTTTGTGACCAGTGCCATTGCTGGGTGGAACACCGTGCAGAAATGCACAAAATCACACCAACGAGAACTAAATCGACCCCTTTGTTCAGGTCAATCCAGATACTAATTACACAGAATCCCAGACATCAGTCTTCAACTTGACTGTTAGCAATTTTTTACCCACTGTCAATGTATGTCCAAAAAACCATTCAGTTCCTGTTCAGGGGCTTTACCCTACACTGGGGGACCATTAAAATAGGACCTTGCCCAAAATATCCATTATTTATCGCTCAGTGTAAAGTGACATAAAGGAACCCATGAAAGGAAACAGGAATATCACTGTGACAGACACATGTTTAATTAGATTAAGACAAAGATCTACGAATGCTGAAGGTCTGATACAAAAACAGAAATTGCAGGAGAAACACAGCAGGTCCAGCAGCAAATATTAACTCTGCTTTCTCTCAAAGAGACCTGGAGTGCAGGTTCATAGTTCCTTGAAAGTGGAGTTGCAGGTAGATAGGATAGTGAAGAAGGTGTTTGGATTGCTTTCCTTTATCGGTCAGATTTTTGAGTACAGGAGTTGGGAGGTCATGTTGTGGCTGTATTGGTTAGGCTACTGTTGGAATATTGCATGCAATTCTGGTCTCCTTCCTATCGGAAAGATGTTGCGAAACTTGAAAGGGTTCAGAAAAGATTTATAAGGATGTTGCCAGGGTTGGAAGATTTGAGCTATAGGGAGAGGCTTAACAGGCTGGGGCTGTTTTCCCTGGAGCTTCGGAGGCTGAGGGGTGATCTTATAGAGGTTTACAAAATTATGAGGGGCATGGATAGGGTAAATAAGCAAAGTCTTTTCCCTAGGATCGCAGAGTCCAGAACTAGAGGGCATAGGTTTAGGGTGAGTGGGGAAAGATATAAAAGAGACCTAAGGGGCAACTTTTTCACACAGAGGGTGATACGCAAATGGAACGAGCTGCCAGAGGGAGTGGTGGAGGCTGGTACAATTGCAACATTTTAGAGGCATTTGGATGGGTATATGAATAGGAAAGGTTTGGAGAGATATTTGCCGGGTGCTGGCAAGTGGGGCTAGATTAGGTTGGGATACCTGGTTGGAATGGATGGGTTGGACCGAAGGGTCTGTTTCCATGCAGTACATCTCTATGACTATGACTCTATGCTGCCAGACCTGCTGAGTTTCTCCAATGATTTCTGTTTTGGTGACACATCTAATAATGATGATGAAACAGTAAGGAAGTTTGCAGATCCGTAAAGGACTGCAACTAAACCAATCGAAACCAACACAAATACATTCACTAAAATAAAACAGATACTGAGAGGATGTTTCCCCCTCACGGGAGAGACTAGGACCAAAGGACACAGATTCAGAATTGAAGGGCAAACTTGAGACTGAGAATAGGAAGAATTTCTTCTGTCAGAGGGTTGTGAACATAGAGAGCTGTGGGGGCAGACACATTGTGTATATTTAAAACTGAGATTGATAGATTCTTGATCAGTCAGGGAATAAAGGATTAGGGGAAAGGACAAGAAAGTGGGTGTGAGGAATGTTGGATCAGCCACGATCCTATTGCATGGCAGAGCAAGCTCGAGGGGCCGAATGGCCTACTCCTGTTCCTATTTCTTACAGTCTAACTGCGGATGCTGGAAATCTGAAACAAAAACAGAGCGTCCTGGAGAACTCAGCAGGTCTGGCAGCATCCGCAGACACAGAAAGTGAAACAGATTGCCCTGAAGCACAGAATTCCAGCAGGAATTTGCAGCAGAAGGCAGAACTAGGGAAGCACAGTGTCACGGAAACCATTTGCACGTTTTGCAGATGGTCCAAGAAGCCATCTTGAGTGCATTGGGAACACACATCCCAGTTACTATCTTAATGTCCTTGCTTTTGTATCCGACACCACTACTTATAAAGCCCATGGTTCCATTTATCTCTTTCTTAACTGTTGTCTCAACCAGGTTTGCTACCTGCAACAATTTGTACATTTATACCTCTGGATCCCTTTATTCCTGAACTCACTTTAGATTTAAACACTTTGTGCCAAAGAGAGCTTTTCCTTTCAAAAGATAACTTGACCTCAAGCCAAGACTGTTCATCTGTGTCAGCTGTGGGGAAGGAACTTCCATTCATGAACTGGCCTCTATAACTATAACAGACAAATGGTCTCCTTCCACACTGTGATAATTCTGAATGAAGGATCACGGTTTAAAAATAAGGGGTCAACCACTAAAAACAGAGACAATAATTCTTTCTTTTCACAGAGGATCATAAAAAGTGTCTGGAATTCTGTCCCTTGAGAGGCGATGGAAACAGAGATTCATAGAATTTTCACAGCACAGATAAAAGCCATTCAGCCCATCATGTCCATGCTGGTCATCAAGCCTGTATTTTAATAAAAAAAAGCATTGCTGGAAAAGCTCACCAGGTCTGGCAGCATCTGAGGAGAGAAATCACAGTTAACGTTTCAGGTCCAGTGATCCTCCCTCAGAAGCTTCTATGTAGCCTAATTCAATTTGCCAGCAATGGCCAGTAGCCTTAGATGCCATGGTGTTTCAAGAGGTCATCAAAATAATTCCATTTCAGACGCCACCACCTTTTGAATGGTTGGTTCCTGATACCTTTTTTCCTCAAATGCCCCCTAATTATCCTACACCTTGCCCTAAAACTGTGCCCCTTGCAAATTGAGTCCTGTCCGAAGAGAAGACATTCCTCCCTACCCTACCTGTGCTGTTCATAGCTTTGTACTCCCCAACAAGGTCTCACCTTCTCTGCTTTGGGGAGACAGCACCAGTTTTCTCGTGTCGCTTCATATCTTAGGGCGGGTTGAATGCCAGCCTCGGGTGATCGTACGGAGTTTGTACATTCTCCCTGTATCTGCATGGGTTTCCTCCAAGTGTTCTGATTTCCTCCCACAATCCAAAGATGTGCAGGTTAGTTGAATAGGCCTTGGGAAATTGCCCCATAGTGTTCAGGGATGTGTAGGTTAAGTGCATTAGTCAGGGGTAAATGTAGAGGAATGGGTTTGGGTGGGATACTCGTTGGTGGATCGGTGTGGACTTATTGGGCCGAGGGCCTGTTCCCACACCGTAGGGATTCTATTCTATGAATTGCTCTATCACAGGCAACATTCTGAATGTGTTTGAGACAGAGCTATAAGGATTCTTGATAAACAAGGGGGTGAAAGATTATCAGAGTGGGGTGAGGGCTATGGCATAATCAGATCAGTCACAATCTTAATGAACAATGGAACATACTTCAGAAGACAAATGCCTGACTCCTGTGCCTAATTCATGCGTTCACATGAGCCACTCAGAACAGGGATGTCCTTGGTTCATCCCTATCTTTCCAAATTATTCCAACCAGGATAGCAGGAGCAGTAATAGAGTTCGAGAACAAGGACCTTGAGTAAAGGCACTGGTTAGACTGCAGCAGGAGTATTGTGTACAGCTGTGAGTGCCACATTAAAGGAAAGATGTGAATGGATTGAAGAGCACAGCAGCAGGTTTACAGATGGTTTCAGGGACGAGGTATTTTCTGTTATGAGGATGAAAATTGGAAACTGTTCTTCTTGGAAAGAAGAAGCCTGAGAGGAGATTTGATGGGATTTCAAAATCATGAGCAGGCTGGATAGAGTAGATAGGGTGAAACTACACAACTGTCAGCTAGTACACTTACAAAGTTGAAAAGGGATCTGGATGGGTACATGAATAGGAAAGGTTTCGAGGGATATGGGGCCAAATGCAGGCAAATGGGACGAGGTCAGATTGGTGTGGACAAGTTGGCCTGAAGGGTTTGTTACCGTGCTCTACATCTGTATGACTCTATTTTGACAACGCCTTCTCGTAAATGGAACAAGAACAAGAGGGGGTGAAAATCTTTTTCACTCAACGTGCAGTAGGGATCTGGAATACACTGCCTAAGAATGTGGTGGGGGCGGGTTCAATTGAGGCACTCAAAAGGAGCATTGGATGATTGTTTGGACAGAAATGGTGTGCAGGGTTTGGGGAGAAAGTAGATGATTGGATTCTGTTGTAAAAACAGAAAAGGTCACCATAGTCCTACCAGACCATACAGCTGCTCTCTCATTGAAAAGAGACATTTAGTCACCAGGCCTAAGACAAGGGGAGAGGTTGAGAAAAAGAGTCCTTCATAGTGACCTCAGCTGCTGCAGGAATTGAAACCACACTTTTTTTATTGTGAAAATATACTTCATTCATAAAAAATCTTTATCTACATTCACAGGCACTGAAGTAGTTCTGTACAGACTTTGCGTATCAATAAAAAAACAAACATTGGAATTTGACATTCCATGCAGTTACAAAAACCAAAGGCATTTCTTATTCATGCCGGAGAGCATTTATATACATTGAGGCAAAGAGAGGGTCTAATAACTGAACAGACCCTCATTATACTTCAGTGGAAGGACCTTACATGGTGGTCTTTCCTCACTGAGCCTTGGTGCCAGCTGCCTTAAGCTTTGGTGTATCCTTCAGCACTTAGTCCCAGACCTCAGAATATGCCAGTCTGCAACACTTGGTCAGGGTCAATTCCTTGCATTGGGAGACCAACAGGTTTTGGGCAGACCAAAGAGTGTCTTTCAGTGCATTGATGGTCCTCCAGGGGCAGTGAATTATTGTCTCAGTATGTGTTCTGGGGAACAACCCGTAGAGCACAGAGTCCCATATCATGGAGCTGCTCGGGACAAACCTCGACAAAAACCACAGGAAGTCTCTTCAGCCTTCCTTTGCTAAGACCCATTCCAGAAGGAGTGTGACAATCTTTTCAGTAGCACAGCTGCTTCGAGGGCAGCATTCAGTGGTGCACAGAAACCGGCATTCATGAAGGACCTGGTGGGCAGTGTTTTATCACTGCCTACATCTTGGAGCTTGTTAGGAAGTTCTGGCGATGAGGCATTCTGCTAAATGATTCCTTGAAAGTGAATTCACAGGTAGATAGGATGGTGTTTGTCACACTGTGTGACCTCACCTTTCCTATTCCTAACCTCAGCCCAAACTACCTCAGATGGCAAGTCCTCATCCATCGTCCTTTCCACCACTATGGTGGAATTCACTTGAAAGTGAATTCACAGGTAGATAGGATGGTGTTTGTCACACTGTCTTCATTGGTCAGGGCATTGAGTATATGAGTTGGGATGTCATGATGCAGCTAGACAGGACATTGGTGAGGCCACTTTTAAAATACTGCATACAATTCTGGTTGCACTTCTATAGGAAGAATGTTGTTAAACTTGAGATGGTGCAGAAAATATTTAAAAGGATGTTGCTGGCACTGGAGGGTTTGAGTTACAGGTACAGGCTGAATAGGCTGGAGTCTTTGTCTGTGGAGAGTCAGAGGCTGAGGGGTGACTTTATAGAGGGTTATAAAATCATGAGGGGCATGGATAGCGTGAATAGCAAACGTATTTTTTTCCAGGGTGGGGTAGTCCAAATTTAGAGGGCATAGGTTTAAGGTGAGAGGTGAAAGATTTAAAAAGGAGCTGAGGGATAACCTTTTCATGCAGAGGGTGGTGCATGAATAGGAAGGGTTTAGAGGGATATGGGCCAAATGCTGTCAAATGAGACTGGGTCAGATTGGGATGGCTGGTTGCTGTGGACGAGTTGACCCAAAGGGTCTGTTACTGTGCTATACATCTCTGGGACTCTATTTTGACACGCCACGCTACAGGATACACCATCTCCTTTTCCTGAAAGGTCTCTGTGTCACCATGTGCTGACCATTTCGCTTTACAAGTTTTTCCAAAAAGAAAGGTTAGAGTGGCATGATAGCTCAGTGGTTAGCACTGCTATCTCACAGCGCCAGAGTCCTGGGTTTGATTCCAAACTAGGGTGACTGTGTGGAGTTTGCACATTTTCCCCGTATCTGGGTGGGTTTCCTCTGGGTGCTCCAGCTTCCTCCCACAATCCAAAGATGTGCACATTAGGGTGGATTGACCATGCTAAATTGCCCATAGTGCTCAGGAATGTGTACATTAGGTGCATTAGTCAGGGGTAAATGTAGAATAATAGAATCTCTACAGTATGGAAACAGGCCCTTTGGCCTAACAAGTCCACACCGGCCCTCCAAAAAGTATCCCACCCAAACCCATTCCCCTACCCCATTACTTTATTACCCCGAACTAACACATCCCTCAACACCATGGGCAATGTAGCATGGCCAATTTACCTAACCTGCACATCTTTGGATTGTGGGAGGAAACTACAGCATCTGGAGGAAACCCACTCAGACACGGGGAGAATGTGCAAATTCCACACAAACAGTTGCCCGAGGCTGGAATCAACCCCTGGTCCCTGGCGCTGTGAGGCAGCAGTACCCACCACTGAACCACCTGCTGCCCAATAGGGTAGGGGAAATGACTCTGGGTGGGTTAGTCTTCAGAGGGTCAGTGTAAACTTGTTGGGCTGAATGGCTTGATTTCACACTGTAGGGATTCTATGATATGGAATGATTCACTTGAACCCACACTGTTGGCATCATTCTGCTTTGCAAACCAGCTGTACAGCTAATGCTGCTTGTTTGAAGAGTTGAAGCAGGCATGATGTGCCTTCTACGATGTAACATTTTTGTAATTTCTGGAGATTCAAAGATCTTCTAGAGGGCTAACATGGATGCGATGGGCTGGATGGCCTCCAACTCTAACAGTTCAGTGCATTTGCCCAGTTAAACCTCACTGGGGCATTAGAAATGCTATATAATCAGCTGGAGGTCAATAGAACACCATTCCCATTCCAGTGACTAACCAACAACAACTGATACAACCAATACAGGAAGACCAACAAAACGCTAATCCACAGCGGCCTTCAGATGACCAATCAGATTCAAGTCTGATACTAGCCTATCAGAGGCGTCGGCTACGTCCTATCAGAGAAGGAGGCTGACCTCCACCAATCGACATGAGGTCAATCGCCGCGAGGGGACCGTACGGACCATTGGAGAGGTCGCATCCGTCCCAGGCCCGACCAATCAGCATCGTGATACGTTGACGGTTGTGACGGTCAGGGTCGGTCGCGACCAATCGGAGTCACCGGTGGCGGGGCGGCTGGGCCAATGGGCGTCGCGCTCTGAGGAGGGGGGCGGGCTGGCTGGCGGAGAGTCCGCCGCTGACAGGAGGAGGCGGGCCGGCGGGGACGGGAGGCCGGAGAGAGCGAGGGCGGGCAGTCACTCACACTCACACACTCAGCAGCAGCAGCACGGGGTACAGAGCCTCCGTGTGCGGATCCGCGTCCACCCCGCGGGGGGGAGTAAAAGGGAAAGCCGAGACACCCCCCTCCCTCACATCCCCGCCCGCCCTCCCTCAGTTACCGCCGAGTGGCCCATGAGGAGCTGGTCCGCCCCGCACGGCGCCCATGCCCAGCTCCAGGGGCAACGGATGCGGCCCGAGCGCCGAGCCGTGCGTCCCCGGGCCTGAGTCCCGCACCGAGTCGGCAGCCCCGGGCTGAGTGAGCGACGCCGGGCCTGTGTGTGTCCGCGGGCTTGGGCGGCGGGGGGGTGTCTCCCGCTGCTCCATCTCCGCCTGTCTCTCACCCCCCTCTGTCCCTGTGCTGCACACACCCCCCTCACCCTCCCCCTCCGGGCGGGAGGTAATCCCGAAGGTTGCAAGGGGGTGTGGGGAGCGGGGAGTCGGTTTGTCAGTCACTCTCTGCCTCCCCCGAGCCGCGGAATCACCGCCCGGGCCCCATGGCTTTCATCATGAAGAAGAAGAAGTTCAAGTTCCAGACCATCTTCAGCCTGGAGGAGCTGGCCGCCGTGCCGTTCGTCAACGGGGTGCTCTTCTGTAAAATCCGCCTCCTGGATGGTGGGGATTTCACCCAGCTTTCAAGCAGGTAAAAATAAACAACCGCCCCCATGCCCTGTTAAACCCCCCCTTGAAGCCCCTTGGTCTGATGCAATGTTAAACCCCTGATGCCCCTTGGTCTGATGCCCTGTTAAATGTCTGATGCCCCTTGGTCTGATGCCTTGTTAAACCCCTGATGCCCCTTGGTCCAGTACCCTGTTAAATGTCTGATGCCCCTTGGTCCAATACCCTGTTAAACCCTAATGCCCTATAGTCTGATGTCCTGTTAAACCCTAATGCCCTATAGTCTGATGTCCTGTTAAACCCTAATGCCCTATAGTCTGATGTCCTGTTAAACCCTAATGCCCTATAGTCTGATGTCCTGTTAAACCCTAATGCCCTATAGTCTGATGTCCTGTTAAACCCTAATGCCCTATAGTCTGATGCCCTGTTAAACCCTAATGCCCTATAGTCTGATGCCCTGTTAAACCCTAATGCCCTATAGTCTGATGCCCTGTTAAACCCTAATGCCCTATAGTCTGATGTCATGTTAATCTCCTGATGCCCCTTGGTCCAATGCTCTGTTAAACCCCTGCTGCCCCTTGGTCGGATGCCTTGATTGTTGCCCTGTTGAGCTCTGGTGCCCCCATGCTTTGCTGTTCTGTTGTGACCCTGATGTCCTTTATCTTGATGCCCTGTTGAACCCCCAATGCATCCCTTAGCTCACTGCCCAGTCGAATCCCCAATGTCCCATTGTTCCCTGAGTCTTGTTTCCATCAACTCTATTCTCTACCCACTCTTACTGACCTGTTCCATCATGCACAACTTGTCCTCCTCCCCCCACAAATCCAAACTTCGATATTCTGTTGTAGACCCCTATTAATCTCCCATGCCTGCATGATCAGTCATCCTTCCCCAGTGCTGTGTTGCCATCACTCCCCTTTCTTGCGTGGAGACCCCTTGGGTGGAGAGACCAGTTTTTTTCCCTTGCTGACACCCGTCCTCCTGACCATAACTTGGTGGTACACAGAATTGTACATAATTTGCCAAACTTTTTTTTTGTGTTTGAGCTTGTGTAAGTCCAGAAAATTAGTTTTCTTTTCAATGAGAATTACTTTGTCCAGAGGAATAAATGTGTCGGGGCAATTGACTGGCTGCCACTTGACCTCCATTTTGGCTCTAATTGGGGCATGATTGTGACAGTATCCTCAATTGTAAGTTGTAGAAGAAGATTGAGTGTCATTGCAAGCATATAAACCTCGCTTTGTGCTGTGTTGGTTTATTCCCAGATGAGGCTGTACAGGAAAGTGTCAGTGTTGTTTTCTTTTGCAGTTTAACTTTTGGTGTGGTCTTGATGCCAGTGTGTTGTTCATTGTGCAGCACAGCCCATTGAACACTGAACTAAACAGTACCAGTCTGAAGAATTCAGTGTTAACACTGGGCTGTTCTCTTGGGGTATGCTGTTTCAAATCCTACTCAAGAGACATAGAAACAGGCCAGACAAAAGGGGCCACAAAATCAATGGGTTACTAGCCCCAGAGCAAAACTGAAAGTGAGGAATGGTCAAAGTTGGGATTTTGTTTCTGGAAGGAGATTGTTTTACAGCTATGTAAGTTAGTTAAAGGTAAGTCTGCAGATGATTTAAATTAAACTGTAGGAGCTGAACCCGGACACAAGGTCAAACTTAAGAAAGGCAAGTTCAAGGCGACGGCAGTTTCTCAAAGCTGGCAAAATGCTTGGGTTACTCAACATCTGTGAAGAGTGAAGCAGGTTAACATGTTGGGTCAGTGACCTTGCAACAGACTGGTGCACCTTCTGAAGGGTGAACTCTGGGCCTCACGGCACCAGGAACCTGGGTTCGATTCCTGCCTCAGGCAACTGTCTGTGCGGAGTTTGCACATTCTCAGTGTCTGTGTGGGTATCCTCCGGGTGCTTCGGTTTGTTCCCACCATCCAAAAATGTGCAGGTCAGGTGAATTGGCGATGCTAAATTGCCCATAGTGTTAGGTGCATTAGTCAGGCCTAAATACAGGGTAGGGGGATGGGTCTGGGTGGGTTTCACTTTGGAGGGGCAGTGTGCACTTGCTAGGCTGAAATGCCTGTTTCCACACTGTAGGGAATCTAAACTCATCTAATCTAGTGTAGCACTGTCAAAAACCTAGGATTATATGCTCAAATTTGAACTTCTATAGTGCCTTTCACAGTCCTGAAGATGCTGCAAAAGCTCTTTTAAAACTGAGTGCTTTTGGAATATGACAACACTTTCAAGTAGAGAACTTGGCCCATCCATGTTCAGCAAGATTTCAAAAGCAAAATCGAGATAATCTGCTTGTGATTGGTTGTTCACATGGCATGGTATTACCTGAACATTCAAGAGGGGATAACATGGACCATCTCAGGTGCTCATTATTCCCTTTATGTACATATGCTGAATGTATACAATTACTTGTTCACTTGTTGCATTTATGAGATTAGTGTGTTCTTCCCTTATGTTAGTTGACATCTGTAGTACGTGGTTAAAATGTAACCTTTCTCTCAAGGCAGTGTCTTGAAATCTTTGAGATGAAAATCATAGAATCCTTACAGTGTGAAAGCAGACCATTGAGTCCACACCGACCCTGTAAAGAACATTCCACCCAGATCTACCCCCCTACCCTTTCCCTGTAACCCTGCGTTTCCCATGGCTAATCCACCCAGCCTGCACATCCCTGAACAAGATGGGCAATTTCGATGGCCAATCCACCTAACCTGCACAGCTTTGGACTGTGGGAGGAGACTAAATCACAAGGTGGAAACCCACGCAGATACAGGGAGAGCATGCAGACACCACGGAGACAGTCACCCGAAGCTGGGATTGAACCCGGGACCCTGGTGCTGTGACACAGCAGTGCTAACCGCTGAGCCACCGTGCCTCTTAAGGGAACTGTCTCATGAAGGAAATGTTTGCTAGAGCAGAGTCTGCGAAGATGTTCCTGTTCCTGGAAGAGACTAAAACTAGGGTTCACTGATACGTTCAGTCGGGAATTTGGATAAATCTTTTTCACTCCCTCCCTAATGACATTGTGAGAGTCCCGATACCAAAATCGTCTGCTGAGTTTCAAGAAGCCAGCTCACCTGCACTTTCTCGAAGGCAACTAGGGATGAGTGATGAATGCTGCCCCAGCCAGTAATGCCCATATGTCATGAGTGAATGATTGACAGTAGTCGATGCAGATAGTTTAGATGCATTTATAGGGAAGCTTGAGGCGAGTGAGGAAGAGGAAGTGTTGCTCATCAATTTAAATGGAAGGGATATGAGGATGCTTGCGTGGAGCATATGGAACAGTTGGCCTGAATGCATTTTCAATATGAAGTGGACTTTGTTCGAAATCTGGAGGATTTTGTTTACAATTTGCATTCTTAACATGGCATTATGTCGCTGTTGTCAACTGGTGAATGATGTAATGTTGATTTGGACTGCCTCCAAAACAGTTATTTACTTTTTAACTTGGCTAGTTTTAATTTCTGTTCCTGTTTGTTCCCCAAGGGTGATAACTTTTTTTTTGCAATAAATAACGTGTTTTGTTCGGTGTAGGATGCTCTTTAGTCACTATCCTTTATCCGTGAGAGTAGGTGTGCTATTATTTGTCTGTGAATGCATTACAGCAAAACTTAGTCCTGACATCAGTTGTGTGCACAAGTTCTTCCAGCTAATTTAATTCCCTGTCTAATTCTTAGGCTTGTTGAAGCCAATTGTAGCACATGTCATTGCCATTTCAGCTGGCATGCCATAAGCATGTAATTAAGCTTGGGTTTCTAATCTGTTTGGCTCTGTATGACACGAATATTTACCTTCTGTCAGGGAGCTCAGAGAATGAATCAGGACCATATGTAAAAAAAAATCTATGCCTGCAAATATTTTAGCTGTTTTACACAAATCAAAAGTTGCTTTCACCGAGTAACAATGTTACGAGTAGTGTTTGAAGGCATCGTATGGGTTTTGAGCAATTTGTCAGATCTGTGCTATCTCTGACATCTGTTATGTACATGCCTTGTCCTTGAACCTGTTAATACTTGATCAAGTCTGATCTTTTGAATTAGATTTTGTTCTCAAATCCTTTGGAAGTACAGTGCACAACCTGATTTTGTATGACAGCTCATTTTTGTCTTGTTGGTTGTTGAGAGCATATTGTGACTGATTTATGTTCTGTTCCAGTTATCGGGATATCCAAACTATTTGGCATTCTTCTTGAGACATTTTATTTAATGCTGTGCTGCAGAAAATGAAATGTATTGAAAATGAACTCACTTCACTGATGTTTTCTGCCTACCAGAAATGTAGAGAAGAAAGAGCATTTCAAGAGCGAAAATTTTTCTGGCTAAACCTGTTAAGTGCAAGTGATTTGCATTCTGGGTTTCTTAATTGATAACAGAATAATTGAAAGTAAGATATTAAATAATTCAGTGGAAAAAAAAAAGAATTGTGGACACTGAAAATTCGAAACAAAAACAGAAATTGGGCAAACTCAGCAAGTCAGACAGCATCTGGAGAGAAAGCAGAGTCAACAGTTTGAGTCCAGTGACCCTCCTTTTGATAAATAATCGAAGCTGTGCTAAGCGTTACACTGGAAGCCATTTCAGATCATTAACTGGTACTGCAGTGTGATGCATTTGCTTGAAGCTGTATGAATAATTACTCAGAACCCTGCTTTATGTAGCCAAACGCTTTTTGTACGTCCTTTGCACTTTTTTCAAAAAACAGGGTTAAAGAGTCAGCCTTCTGCATCCCCATGATAACACTGACCAATCAGAATCTGTGTGCTTGGTCTAAGAATTAAAATAGACAGTTAACTGTTATTGCTGTAAAGCCATGTCAGTTATGGCTTAACCAATCAGCACTTTCTTCTCATTCCCCCTTCAATTTTTTCTTGTGTTGTGGTTCTGAGAGTGCAAAGCGAAAAGCTTCAACTTCAAGTTGGCTATGTTTAAAATGTAAACTACTAAGCATTTATTTTTAAATGAATGAAGCAGGTTACAACAAATAATGCAGTTCTGTTTCCATGAGCCAGCAAATGGAAAGAATTGTAGGCAGGTGTATTGGCATTGTTGGTCATCATTGGATGACTGACGTTAGAGCAGTCATGAAGTATCTGATGCAGAAGGAGTTTCTGAGGTGGCAATAAAGCTATGGGGCATCAGGAAAGTAATGGTGTTTGTACAGTGTGATAGCAAGTATAATATAGCTTGTATAATCAAAACAAAGATAAGATTATATTTTTCATATTGTGGTTGTAGACTGCTGCCTCACACTATTTTCAGCACTAAAGTGTGGAGTGTTAAAACCATCCCAGATACTGCATTGCACATGTGATAATGTGAGCAGTATTGTATCAGTTTCATGGCATTTTACTTTGTGTTTTATCAAACTTGCAGACTCCCTCTTTACTTCCAGGATACTTCAGTTAAGCTTTGGGTCCAGTGTTATTTTTAATTAATTCACAGGATGTGACCATTGTTGGCCAGGCCAGCATTTATGGTGCATCCCTAATTGCCCAGAGGGCAGCTAAGAGTCAGCTGACAGTCTGGAGTCACTTGTAAGCCAGACCAGATAAGGAGAGATGTCCTTCACTAAAGGACATCAGTGGACCAGGTGGAATTTTTCCGACAGTCAGCAAGGATTATCATTCGTTTCTTCAAACATTTTCCCCCACTGCATTTGAAAATGTGCGGTTTTTAAGCAAGTTATCATCATGAAAAAACAATACATGCAGTAATTTTCCATAATAAGTAGCAAAATGCTCAACATGAAAGGAGTACAGCTGTACAGAATGATTTCACCTTGTAGGTCAAATCCATCTCGAGAGAAAAGCAGAGTTAACCTACTTCAGGTCAAAAGCTATACATTAGTACTGATTCATACTGGTTAATGGAATTGAACCTGGGTCCCTGGCACTTTGAGGCAGCAGTGCTGACCACTGAGCCCACTTTTAGAATACTGCATTCAATTCTGGTCTCCCTGCTTTAAGAAAGATGTCGTGAAACTTGAAAGGGTTCAGAAAAGATTTACAAGGATGTTGCCAGCGTTGGAGGGTTTCAGCTGTAGGGAGTAGCTGAATAGGCTGGAGCTGTTTTCCCTGGAGTGTGGGAGGCTGAGGGGTGACCTTATAAAGATTTATAAAATCATGAGCATGGATAGGATAAATAGACACAGGGAAGGGAAGTCCAAAACTAGAGGGCATAGGTTTAAGGTGAGAGGAGAAAGATTCAAAAGGGATCCAAGGCACAACGTTTTCACACAGAGGGTGGTGTGTTTGGAATGAGCTGCCAGAGGAAGTGGTGGAGGCTGGTACAATTACGGCATTTAAAACATTTGATTGCACCTGATGAAGGAGCAATGCTCTAAAAACTTGTGATTTCAAATAAACCTGTTTTCTATAACCTAATGTCATGTGACTTCTAACATTTAAAAGGCAGCTGAATAATTACATGATTAAGAAGGGTTTAGAGTGATATGGGCCAAATGCCAGCAAATGGGATTGGATTAATTTAGGATATGTGGTCGGCATGGACGAGTTGGACTGAAAGGGTCTGTTTCTGTGCTGTGCATCTCTCTCTCTCTCTCTTTCTCTCTCTCTCTTTCTCTCTCTCTCTTTCTCTTTCTTTCTCTCTCTCCCTCTCTCTCCCTCTCTCTCTCTCTCTCTCTCTCTTTCTTTCTTTCTTTCTTTCTTTCTTTCTTTCTCTCTCTCTCTCTTTCTCTCTCTCTCTCAAAAAGAGAAATTTTATTTGCGCAAAGGGGTGTCACATCTGAAATTTTATTCTCGAGATAAATTGTAGATAGCAGAAAATGTTTCTACGAATGGAAGGATCAAGAATGAGGGGGTTTAAATATTGGATAAGAAGAAGTGGCAACAAGAGAAAGACTTTTCCGCAGGACTAGTGGTTAAGATATGGAAACATTGCCTGAGAATTTGGTGGAGGTAGGTTCAAAACAGGCATTCAAAAGTGAATTAGATAGTTATTTAAAAAGGAAGAATGCTCAGGTTTATTTAGGGAAAGCAGCCAAATGAGCATGTCACCCAAGTGACAAAGAGGTGGTATCATCAAGATAGGCTGAACGGCTTCCTTCTGCCCTGTAACAATTCTGTGACTAGATTCAAAACGGGTGCTCCGGTTGCCTCCCACAATCCAAAGATGTGCAGATCAGGTGAATTGGCCATGCTAAATTGCCCACTAGTGTTAGTGTTAGGAGGGAAATGGTTCTGGGTGGGTTACTCTTTGGAGGGTCGGTGTGGACTGGTTGGACTGAACGGCCTGTTTCCACACTGTAATCTTAATTGTCTCGCTGTATTGCTAAAGTCCTGCAAGAAAATTTCTTGAGTGATTTCTTTCCCTTTGCATTAAAGACTGGCTTGCATTTATATACTGTAATACCTTTTATTATGTTTCAAAATACTTTAGAGGCAAAGAGATACTTTTGAAGTGTCATTGCTATAATGTAGGAAATGTGGCAGCCAGTTTGGACACCACAAACAACTGTGAGAATGACCCCATAATCTATGTCTCTAATGATGATTGAGGGATAATTAGTGATCTGGACACCCAGTGCTCTTCTTGCAGTCATGCCATGCGATCTTTTAGGGCCACCTCAAAAGACAAAAGGGACAATGTGTTGATGAAACAATTCCAACAGTGCAGTATTTTCACAGTATTGCAGTGAGCTGCGTCTGAGTGGCTCAGATATGCAATTTCTTCTCCTTGATTCAGTCAAAGCTTAGAACAGCAGAACTGCTACCTGAAGCTCAAGATGAAGGAATTTGGAATTCATGTCACTTGCATTTTTCAGATTTTGACCATGTCTCTGTCTTTTTTAAAATAACTGCATTCTCTTTTACCTGGAGTATAATAGCCAGGTTGTTTTGTCATCCATTTCAATGCACTGATCTCCAGTATTTGCAGTTGATGACTTACCCACTAGTAGGAGATTGGAGGACTTGTTGTATTCACGTTTTGTTTTTGCTTCGTATCAAGCTGAATTGTTCTTTATTCGGCTATATTTTGTAATGAACTTCCTCTTGAATGTTCTCTTGTTGGACAGGTGCTACCTCTGCTGATTTTTGTTCTTGAATCACCTGGAGGTAGATGGGAACAGGAGGGTGGATAGCATTGTGAGATTTTAGTTATTGTTTTGATCCATGGCTCGAGCAAATATTCCCTGGAATGCTTTGAAATTGCGATGGGGTTTGGTGGGAAGGGGGAGAATTTGCAATGTTGATCCCTGAACCATGTTGTACAAGAGCATGCTGGGACGAGACATTTTTCCCTTGTAACACATTTTTCAATACTTATGAGTGTATTTAATCTTTTAATTTTGTGGGTTATAAATTACTTTTGACTGCGCTTGTTATTAGTTTTGCTAATTTTTCTGAGTAATGTAAAGGTGTGTTTCAGTGTAAAGCACAATTTAATATATGCAATACTGCTGAACCCATTACTTTATTTACCTCCTCTACTGGACTTCCAATGTATTTATTAGCCTATGAGGTAGCTTTCCGGAACTGTGGCTTTTGAATACATTTGATGAAAAGGCCTCCTTTCATGTGGATTAATAATCATGCACCCACCCATCTAAATTATGGTGTGTATAAGTGTGTACTACAGATATTGGAATCTGTACTGAAACAACAAATGTTGGAGATCACAGCAGGTCAGACAATATCCATGGAGAGAGAGCAAGCAAACTTTGAGTCTCAATGACTCTTCATCAGCTACTTGAATGCCATTCTCTGTGGTGCTCCATGTGCATTTTGCTCCTGGTTGAGAGAACCAGCTCATTTCATTCTGGAGTTGTGGCAACTGCACTCCACACACGTTTTGCTGTCACTTTGATGGGTTGGTTAGCTCAGTTGACTGGATAGTTGGTTTGTGATGTAGGATGACGCCCAACAGCATGTGTTAAATTCCCACGCCAATTCCGATTGCCATGAAGATCCAGCCTTCTCAACCTTGCCCTTCACCTGAAGCGTGGTGCTCCTTAGTTCAACTCATTCCCAGTTGTACTCTCTAACATGAGTGCAGCTGTATGGTTTCTCGGAATATGGTAACTTTATCTTATGCTTTTTTCATAATTTGCAGAGGAAATGCTATATTAAATATTTCTTGATTCTCAAAGCTAATTGGTTAAAATTGTAGGGAATCTATCCTGAAGAAGGGCTTATGCCCGAAACGTCAATTCTCCTGCTCCTTGGATGCTGCCTGACCTGCTGTGCTTTTCCAGCAACACATTTTCAGCTCTGATCTCCAGCATCTGCAGCCCTCACTTTCTCTCAAGGAAATCTATCCACTCTTACATCTCCACTGATGATTTCTAGCTTACTTTTCTTGTGGAGCACAGCCATTTCCTCCTCATTCTGCTTCCAGCGGACCAACAATATCAGGTCCTGTGTGGAGTAGTTAATCTACTAGTATTTTGTATCTGTTCTTGGAACTTTGATTTTCTTGTTAATCTGTTCTGTAAATTTATTTCAGTGAAGAACAGAGTTAATATTTCTTACGTATATTTTAAACAATACTGACTAGGTTGTAGTACTTGTTCAGTTGTAAAATGTTTTTGAGGTTGTGACAGATGTTTTTGTGACTCCTGCAGTTGCTTAATCCTTAAACCCTTGTCCTGTATTTTTCTGCTCCCAAACTGTTTAAGTTAACATCAATTAAGATTTTTATTATTTTAATGGTATTTTTACAAAGACCTTAATTTAATTTGTATTTTCAGTTTTCGTTTCTAGGATGAGTTTTGTTTCTCAACCCTGC
Source organism: Chiloscyllium plagiosum (assembly GCF_004010195.1). NCBI lineage: Eukaryota > Metazoa > Chordata > Chondrichthyes > Orectolobiformes > Hemiscylliidae > Chiloscyllium > Chiloscyllium plagiosum. The sequence continues at coordinate 42,762,614 of NC_057739.1, forward strand.
TCAACAGACACAGACAAAAGATAGGTGTCACAATACTGGATTATCAAACATGCAAGTCCAAAGCCTACATCCCATTACAACACTAGAGGAAAAACTGCTTTCATGGAGGGGTACCTGCCACCTCCAACCAGTTTCGTGTTAATGTAGTTCCAAGTCTGAACTTAGTTAAAGCCTAATACTTTCAGGTGATCAACAATAGTTATACAATCCATGGAGCACTACTACTTTCCCAGAGCATCTCGAAAGAACCAATAAATGCAATATATGCCAGAAAGGGCCATTTCTAAAAAAAGTTCATTTCATAATTTCAGTTTCACACGCAATTTGAAATTGGGTCCAACTGATCATCTTTGAAAGGATAATGTATTTGGACTTGTAATCAATAATCCTTGATCTGTGTTTATATATTATTGATTTATTGCTATTTTGGTTGCAACTTTGTTGATCAGACCATGAAATTGTCACACACCATTTCCTGATTATTGCTATTGGTTTGTGTACTGCATCGTAACATTTCCCAATTTGTATAGATCAGTTTGGAAGAGTTGTACTTCCCAACTGCTGTTTGTGTAATAGCGAGGTGTTATTTGAGGTTTAAGCTTTAGTAGTAGTCTCCTTTCCCTGAAGTTAAAGCACTCAATACTTTGTTTCAAAGGGAGATGGATTTATTTGCCCTAATTGAGGCCACTTCAAAATCATATCCCATTGTTGTTTTATTAATTTGTTCATCGGGTGTGGGCACCACTGGCTAGGCAGCCTTTATTGCACATTCCTAATTGTCCAAAGAGCCGTTAAGAGTCAATCATGTTGCTGTGAATTTGGAATGACATGTAGGCCAGACCAGGTAGGCCAAATTTTCTTCCCAAAAGGGTATTAGTGCACCAGATAGGTTTTTACAGCCATTGGCAATGTTGCATGAAATGATCTTTTTACTGCAGATTTTTTTAAGATTCAAATTTCACTATTTGCCATTGTGGGGTTTAAATACATGTCATCAGAAAATTAGCCAGGGATTCTGTATTACTAGTCAAGTGACATGATGTTTGCTATCTCCTGTTCCTTGCATTTCCTGTAAAGTATACAGATGAAAACAAATTTGCTTTTCATTGGACACGACAAATTATGCAGGTAAACCGATTTGGTCCACAATAGCAAGGTGTTGTTCGCACACAACATATCTATTAAACGTTTTGTAAAAAAGATTTTTCTTTCTCCAGTGCTAACTCATACTAGGATGTGATGCTTGTTTGATACCTTATATTGCCTTGTACAAAACGTTGTCCTTCACAGCACGGTGGCACAGTGGTTAGCACTGCTGCCTCACAGCACAAGAGACCCGGGTTCAATTCCCGCCTCTTGCGACAGTCTGTGTGGAGTTTGCACATTCTCCCCGTGTCTGTGTGGGTTTCCTCCGGGTGCTCCGGTTTCCTCCCACAGTCCAAAAATGTGCAGCTTAGGTGAATTGGCCATGCTAAATTGCCCGTAATTTTAGGTGAAGGAGTAAACGTAGGGGAATGAGTCTGAGTTGCTCTTCGGAGAGTCGGTGTGGACTTGTTGGGCCGAAGGGCCTGTTTCCATGTTGTAAGTCATCTAATATGTGAGGCTAGAGAATGAGTACAGATGATTTGGCTGGAGGGGAGGTGAGGAGAGCTGATTGTCATTCTTAAGATGTGTGTGTAAACACACATGCAAGCAAGAGTTAATATGTGAAAATTGAAACTGAGGCAAGGCCTGTTTAATCTCCTGCCCCTTGCCAAGGACATGGAAATACTGGTAAGCAACTTCAGCACGGCTGCTGCTGCTATTAACTCCCTCTTCCCCATAAAAAAATCAAGCGAATTAAATAACATCCTGAACTGAGATTCTGTATTGCGAAAGCTAGGGCATTTGCCCATGGATACAAACAAAAGCTATTGTAGCTTTTAACTCCAAAATCATCAGAAGAGGAAAGAATCTGATTTTTAAGTAATTGGCATCGAGTGAGGTCTATGCAGAGTTTTTAGTGGAATAGATGTTTACATTCATGTATATCTGCTTGAAAACATTTGATTGATTGTACGTGCTCAGTCATTCCATGTTGTTCTGTTCTGCAGAAGTCGAGGTTATCTCTGTGACCACGGGGCTCATTAGCAGTGGTTGGAAAGGTGACATTGGTTCTGTGGCTTTAAGTGGATCTGTTGAAATGTTGACAAATGCTAGCTTGGGTGACCTAGCTTTTTGCTGTGCTTGCACGCAAGGACAGTTTGTGCAGTGACTCGATTTTAGAACTCCTGTTGTGTATTTTGTAAATGTTCACAATTGAATTATGAAGAAGTATCCAAATAATTAATGGCTATGTGTCACTCTACTTAATCTGTCAAAATCCAGATCCACGATGAACACAGCTGTAGTGGTTGATGTATTTTAATTTTTGTCTTTCACTTCAAACTAGTTAGATGAATTGTAATTAACTGATGTACACCTGAATCTAGCTAGGGTCTTTCTGAGTACTTGAGTAATGAACAAGTCTAATGTAGAAATTCACTGATAAAATGATATTGTTTTAATCCAGTGCTTGCATTCATTGTGTTCTATCGTTTCACCATGGTGCAAATATATAAAAAAAACACCCTGCATGAATGAACTTAGTTCTGACTTAGTTTTGTTTTCACTTACGAAGTATCTAGAATTGAAATGGCAAGCCATCTGTTGTAAAAGAAGATTGAGGAGTGTGATAAGCTTTGTAGGGCTTTTTGCACTTTATATTAATAACCAGCATATACATGGAGAGGTGAACATGGGTTCAAACTTTCAACATGTAATCTGTCAGGTAGCTAAGGGTTTTAATTCTTGTGAATACCCCAAGATCATTTTGGATAATGAATACCCAGTTCCTTCTAAACATTATGCACTTAACTGGCATTAATGGATGTTCTGTCTCTAAATATAATTCTAATTATTCTACTTCAGTTGGGAGAAATGTTTTGGATTTTCACCAAAGTAATATGTTGATTGTGGATAAATGAATGGAGTGCCAGCCCTGTCTGTTTCTGAAGAACTGGTTGAACAGTTCTGATGGAGAATTCGAAACATGAACTCTGCTTTCTCCCCATAGATGCTGCCAGACCTGCTGAGTTTCTCCAGCAGGTTTTGTTTTTATTTTTGTTCTCTAGCATCTGCAGTTCATTCTTTAATTTTTGGGAGGTATCCATCTACAGAACACATTTTAACCCATTCAGTAGGAGTGGATTCTGTTGCAAAAATCATAATTGCTACTGAGCCCACCCGTGTCTAATCAGGATATTGTATTGAGACAGTCATGGGTGAATGTTGTGAGGTCCACCAAATTGTGATCATAAGCAATTGTTTTATAAGATCTTTCTTTCTCTCTCTCTTTTCACATCGCTTTGTCATCTTCTGTCATTTTGAAGGTTAGGTGAGTGTTGGTGACCTACACTGCCTCATGACTTGCTTTAGTGCTGCTTCACTCAGCCAAATGAACATGCAGTTCAAATACAGTGAGATGAGCAATGCATGTATTTCTGCTGCAGGTTTTTTAATTAACCTGTTCAGACATGTTATGGCATACTAGAGCAGGTTGGACTTGAACCCAGGCCTCATGGCCTAGAGATATGGACATTACCACTGCACCACAAAAGCCCCTGTTACTTCCATTATAATACAATAAGAATTTTCAAATTCATGTCTGACTTTCATTCGTTCACCCAAAAGAGTTAATTTGAAATGATTAGTCATTGTTCAACCACTCAGAGAATCATGGAAAAATCTTGTGTCCTTGAAAGTTCTTTGGGGATTACTGTCTATTTGGTTTGTTTCATAATATATCCATATGTAGTTTGTCAAAATAAAGATCTCTCTGTCTGCTGTGAAGAAAACAATTGAATCCAACAAGTGAAGATATTTTTGATAACTGCAACGGGAGTGGAACAATTATTCTGGATAAAATCCAATATTATTTCTAAATGTCAGTCCCAGATGACTTCAAGTTACCAAGTTTTGTTGAAAAGCAACTGCTTTACTCTTTTATACCAGATTTTGTGGGGTTGGGGGCAAGGTGTAGGGGGTAATGGATTACCTGTTCAATTTTTTTTGTAAATAATTGAGGTTAAGTTTACAAATGGGGAGCAGGGAGTAAAATGCAAATGTAATTTCCTGAATTTTGTATTGGACTGTGTTGAAGAATATTGTAACTTTTGGGATGTACATAGTGTTTAGATTATTTTATTTTGTAAAATGGACCATTTAATTTGTGTTTTCTTGACCTCCACAAGTTCGTAGCTTTTTAATTGAGTTACATACTTCATTTAAATGAAGGATATGTAATGATAAGATATGTAATCAATAAAAAATGGTTATCAATTTAACTGGAAGCATTGCATTGTAAAACATGCATGTCTGTATAAACTATGTTGTCGAGGGGAGACTTTGCTGTGTGGAGCAACATTGCTGCTTCACATTGAAACCCAACCTCCTAGCTTGTCAGAAAAAAAAACTTGGGGTTCCATCCCTCTCTCCGGGAAGTGCTGCTCAAACCTTTGTGTTTTGTCAAAGTATTTCATAGATTTTGCCTGAGACAAAGTGCAGACTGGGTGACTGCTTTGCTGAGCACCTATGCACGGTTGACAAAAATGACCCTGAGCTTCCAGTTGCCTGCCACTTCAACACACCACTGTTCCCATGCCAAGATTTCTATCTCAAGCCTGCTGCGATGCTCCGCCCAGCCTCAATGCAAGCTGGAGGGACTACATTTCATCATCTGCTTAGGCACCTGACAGGCTTCAGGACTCTGAGTTTGACAATTGCAGAATATGGTCATGTTGATTGTCTTCCCCATCTATAGGCCCTGTGTTGTGTAGGTGTTCCCTGCTCAGCCAATCCATTTTTCAGTTGTTGGTAATTCTTGTTGGCACTCTCACTAGTATTTAACACTCTCTCGGCCTTCTCTCTTTGGTTGCCTGTCACTCTCGTGCACTGTCACTTATTCGCTCACACTCACCGTGTCCCTACTCTATTTCCCCATCCCACCCCTCCTCGATTCCAAACCTGTCTTCAGCATAAAAACCTCCCTTTCCCAGTTATCTTCAGTTCTGATGAAGGGCCACTGAACTCAAAATGTTAACTCTGTTTTCTCTTTACCAACATTATCAGGCCTGCTATGTTTCTCCAGCAGTCTTTGTTCTTATTTCAATTCTCTAGTGGCTCTGGTAGATTCTCTACCTTTTGAACTAGGAGACCAACATTCAAGTCCCATTTGCTCCAGCACAATGTAATATTATCTCTGAACATGTTGATTAACAATATCTACACACAAAATTATGACTCTTGTGATGTAGTGGGTCGAGTTTCAAATCTCTCTTCCTCCAGAAGTATGTCATAACCTATCAGAGCAGGGCTGATTAAAATGTCTGCATAAAATTATCCTTAACTTGATAATAATAGGCACCAATTGACTGCCTTAGTCCAAGGGCTCACACAGTTCATTTGAAAATCTAAGTCCTACCTAATCCTCCTTGTCATTGCTAATGTTCTCACTGACCTAGATTGGGCCCTGGACTCCTGATTTGTTTTTAAGTTTGTGTACAGTACCAGACAGGCTGCATATATTATTTTTCTCTAATTTATTGTGTTTCTTTAACTGTTTAGTTTCTGTACTGTCACCCTACAGCACTGTGCCATGCTACTTTCCATTCCTACTCTTCAGATGTTTGTTAAAATTTCACAAAGCAGAATACTATGTTTGTTAGAAACCTGAAATGATGACAGAAAGTACTGGGAATGCTGAGCAGGTCAGACAGCATCCACAGGGAGACAATAGAACAGTAGTCAAATTTCAAGCTGACAATCTTTCATAAGTTGGCACCTATCTCTTTGCTCATGTTTTTGGTCACCAGCCCTGACATATCCTTATGTTGGTCAGTGCCTTGTTTTATGCTGTTCCTGTGAAATGCCTTAGAATATTTTATTCTGTTAAAAGTACTATATAAATAAAAACATTTTTTTGTTTCTGGCATAGCCTTGTCATATCTCCCTGGGTGTAGCGTGCTGGAAATCAAGTCCCTGCTGTTTCAGGAGTTGTCACATAAGTTAAAGATTTTATCAATGTGTGCAAAATCCCCAATTTGAACGTTCGTAGAACCTAGTTTGACTGAGCATGGTCCAGTTTTTTGTACTTAAATAGTGATGCTTGTTATTATGAACAAATAGTTGTTTACCTTCAGCTAGAATCTATGAGCTGTCAGCAGTTTAACTGTCTCGTTAAAACTCTAACCTGATTATAAATCTCCTCCTACAGACACAGTAAGAAAACAATTGGTGTTATGAGTGGAGGAAAATAAAACTCAGAAGGAAGTTCAATGAGTTCTCTCCATAAGCTTTACTGAGATGATCCTTCTGTTTATTCGAGCTTGTTCTTCATTCTTTTACTTTTCTACTTGCTTGGAGGAGGTACAGAGTGACTGGCTCACTAACTATAAAATATCTGACTTATAGTTTAAAAGCAACAGCTTACAGCATCTGTTGAGAGAAAATAAACTGGCTTTCTTCAGACATTAGGTACTTTATTCTACAGAGAGACACACCAACCCCTTTTCCAGAGGTCTGAAGTCATAGCCATAGAGATATGTACAGCACGGAAACAGACCATTTGGGTCCAACTCGTCCATGCCATCCTGCCGACTACGTCATCTGCTACATTTCTCGCCATGCTTTCAGTCTAAATTGTTTGGGATATATCATGCTTGAGGTGGTATTTGCCTAACAGCATGCAATACCGCAAGTTGTTTTGGGACGGCTCGGTGGTTAGCACTGCTGCCTTACCGCACCAGGGACCCGGGTTCAATTCCCACCTTGGGCGACTGTCTATGTGGAGTTTGCACATTCTCCCCGTGTCTGCGTGGGTTTCCTCCGGGTGCTCCGGTTTCCTACCACAGTCCAAAGATGTGCAGGTTAGGTGAATTAGCCATGCTAAATTGCCCGTAGTGTTAGGTGAAGGGGTAAATGTAGGGGAATGGGTCTGGGTGGGTTGCTCTTCGGAGGTTCGGTGTGGACTTGGTGGGCCGAAGGACTTGTTTCCACACTGTAGGGGATCTAATCTAATCAGATATCCCAACCCACTCTAGTCCCACCTGCCAGCACCTGGCCCATATCCCTCCAAACTATTCCCATTCATATACCCATCCAGATGCCTTTTTAATGTTGCGTTTGTACTAACCTCCACCACTTCCTCTGGTAGCTCATTCCATTACATATCACCCCCTGCGTGAAAAAGTTGCCCCTTGGGTCTCATATCTTTTCCCTCTCACCCTAAACCCTATGCCCTTTACTTCTGGACTCCCCCACCCCAATGAAGACTTTGTCTATTAATCCTATTCATGCCCCTCATGATTTTATGAACCTCTAGAAGGTCACCCCTCAGCCTCCAGGGAAATCAGCCCGAGCCTATTCAGCCTCTCCTATAGCTCAAATCCTCCAACTCTGGCAGCATACCTGTAAATCTTTTCTGAACCCTTTCAAGTTTCCCAACATCCTTCTGATAGGAAGGAGACTAGAATTGCACACGATATTCCAAAAGTGGCCTCACCAACGTCCTGTACAGCCGCAACATGACCTCCCAACTCCTGTACTCAACACTCTGACCAATAAAGGAAAGCATACCAAATGTCACCTTTACTATCCTATCCACTTTCAAGGAGCTATGAACCTTGCACTCCAAGATCTCTTTGTTCAGCAGCACTCTAGGATCTTACTATTAAGTGTATAATTTCTGTTAAGATTTGCTTTCCCAAAATACAGCACCTCGCACTTATCTGAATTAAACGCCATCTGCCACTTCTCAGCCCATTGGCCCATCTGGTCCAGATCCCGTTGTAATCTGAGGTAACCTTTTTCGCTGTCCACTACATCTCCACTTTTAGTGTCATCTGCAAACTTACTAACTATACCTCTTATGCTCATTTCCAAATCATTTCTATAAATGATGAAAAGTAGTGGATCCAGCACTGATCCTTGTGGCACTCCACTGGTCACAGGACTCCAGTCTGAAAAGCAATCCTCCACCATCACCTTCTGTCTTCTACCATTGAGCCAGTTCTTTATCCAAATGTCTAGTTCTCCCTATATTCCGTGACATCTATCCTTGCTTGCCAGTCTTCCATGGGGAGCCTTGTCGAATGCCTTACTGAAATCCATACAGATCATGTCTACTGCTCTGCCGCCTCAATCGTCTTTGTTACTTCCTCAAAAAGCTCAATCAAGTTTGTGTGATATGATTTCCCATGCACAAAGCTATATTGACGATCCCTAATCAGTCCTTGCCTTTCCAAATACATGTACATCATGCCCCTCAGGATTCCCTCCAACAGCTTGCTCACTACCGACGTCAGGCTCACTGGTCTGTAGTTCCCTGGCTTGTCCTTAAGAAAACAGTGGCACCACATTAGCCAACCTCCAGCCTTCCAGCGCCTCACCTGTGACTATCGATGATACAAATATTGAGGCCCAGCAATCACTTCCCTAGGTTCCCACTGAGTTCGAGGGTACACCTGAAAGATGTCACCATCTATTTTCCTACGTTCTATATCTTCCATTTCCTCCTTCACAATAAATACTGTTGCAAAATACTCATTTAGTATCTGCCCCATGTCCTGCAGCACCACACAAAGGCTGCCTTGCTGATCTTTGAGGAGCCCTATTCTCTCCCTAGTTACCCTTTTGTTCTTAAAACCTTTTGGATTCTCCTTAACTGTATTTGCCAAAGCTATCTCATGTCCCCTTTTTGCTTTTTGCCCTCCTAATTTCCCTCTTAAGCATATTCTTTTAAGGATTTTCTCGATCTATCTTGTCTATACCTGACATATGCTTCATTCCTTTTCTTAACCAAACCCTCAATTTCTTTAGTTATCCTGCATTCCCTACACCTATCAGCCTTTTCTTTCGCCCTAACAGGAATATACTGTCTCTGGACTCTCGTTACCTAATTTCTGAAGGCTTCCCATTTTTCAGCTGACCTTTTATCTGCGAACATCTGCCTCCAGTCAGCTTTTGAAAGTTCTTGCCTAATACTGTTAAAATTGGCCTTTCACCAATTTAGAACTTCAACTTTTAAATCTGGTCTATCCTTTTCCATCACTATTTTAAAATGAATAAAATTATGGTCGCTGGCCCCAAAGCGCTCCCTCACTGACACCTCAGTCACCTGCCTTGCCTTATTTCCCAAGAGTAGCATCTGCATATTGAATCAGAAAGTTTTCTTGTACACACTTAACAAATTCCCCTCCATCTAAACCCTTAAAACTATGGCAGTCCCAATCTATGTTTGGAAAGTTAAAATCCCCTACCATAACCACGCTATTATTCTTACAGGTAACTGAGATCTCCTTACAAGATTGTTTCTCAATTTCACTCTGACTATTCGGGGGTCTATAAGTACAATCCCAATAAAGTGATTATTCCTTTCTTATTTCTCAGTTCAACCCAAATAACTTCCCTGGGTGTACTTCTGGGAACATTGTCCATCAGTCAGCTGTAATGCTGTCCCTTATCAAAAACTCTACTCCCCCTCCTCTCTTGCCTCTCTGTCTTTCCTGTAGCATTTGTATCCTGGAACATTAAGCTGCCAGTCCTGTCCATCCCTGAGCCACGTTTCTGTAATTGCTATGATATCCCAGTCCCACATTCCTAACCATGCCCTGAGTTGATCTGCCTTCCCTGTTAGGCCCCTTGCATTGAAATGAATGCGGTTTAATTTTTCAGTCCTGCTTTGTCCCTGCCTGCCCTGATTGTTTGACTCACTTCTTTTTTCAACTGTGCCATTCTCAGATTGATCTCTTTCCTCCCTATCTCCTTAGGTCCCAGCCCCACCACCTCCCTTCTGGCAATATTGTTCATATCCATAAACTCTTCAGCTATTCAGGAAGCCAACCACATAGTTCTTGGCAGAAAGATGACCTTTGTCATCTATGGCTGGTCAGAACTTGACAAAGTATTGACACGGGTTACTAAAATAGTTTGACATTTCTTTTAAATCAAGTAAAGAAATTTCATTTGTAGAGAGAATTGAGAAGCAACGAGGTTACACCAGTGACATGACACATTAGATCAGATTATCAACAGGTTAGTCTAAGAGGTAGATTTTAAGGAGTGCGTTAAAAGAGGAAGGTGAGAAATAAAGGTGTTGAGAGGCAAGTCCAGAGCTCAGAACACCAACACTTGAGGACACGACCTTTGGGGGTGGAGCAATTAAAATTTCAGGATGCGCAAGAGGAGGTTGTAGAATGCGGGAACGGCAAGCAAATGTAGGGATTTGGCATCAGAGAGAGAGAAGAATTTTAAAATCAAGACATTGACGTTTGCCCAGGGTCAAAAAATCAGTGAGCACAGTTTAAAATGTGATGAGTTTCAGGGCAAAAATGGTCATGAGCTTTAGATGTTTTGAGAGATTTTACTTTCTACCATTTATACAATAAATGCATTTCAAATGCTGAATCAGAATATACCCTGAATCTGAGATGAAGCAGCGTCTAGCTCTGCCTTGAAATAGAACATAGAAAAATACAGCGCAGTACAGGCCCTTTGGCCCTCGATGTTGCGCCGATCCAAGCCCACCTAACCTACACTAGCCCACTATCCTCCATATGCCTATCCAATCCCCGTTTAAATGCCCATAAAGAGGGAGAGTCCACCACTGCTACTGGCAGGGCATTCCATGAACTCACGACTCGCTGAGTAAACATTTCTCGCTGAGAAATTAAATTGGCCTAATTTCAAATTCACACTCACTGGTTTTGTGGCAATTTAAAGTAAAGATCATGTATATGTTTGCTTTTCTGAACAGTATTCCATAAGTGATTCTGGCCTGAGGTCCTACTTGTGCTGTCCATTGACAACACAATCTCATGAAACTCTGGTTGTAATTAGCCATTTTCGTGTTCGCTTTCCAGCATGAACACTTGAGAGGATTTGCAGATGGGAGGGAGGGAGGAAAGTAACTTTTATAAGTAGTTTGAAACGTGGCATTTATTTAGATAAAGATGCTGAATTTCACACACAGATGTTTTCATTTGCCTCCTAAATGCAGTGAGCCACATAGGTTTAGGGTTAAAAAAAAATTTGCTTTCTCACAGCTCTTTACTTTTGTATCCAGAGATATCACAGGCAATTTGAGTGCGGATCCTGCAGAGTTTTCATGAGCTTTGTATGTCCTGTATATTTATTTTTATTTTATAACTATTTACATGAATAAATTGTGCAGTATTATTCGTGATTGTTTATGCAATTAGTTTTGCTTATTTCAGTGTGGGCGTTTCTTTCAGAAAAATGATATTTCCCCCACCTCTTAAATAATAATAAGTCAGAGTAAATGAAAAACTGCTAGTGTTGCAAACCAAAAAGGTACAGCTGGGAATACAGAACTGGTCAGCCAGTCTGTACTTGTGGGAAGAATGTGTAAATTGCCACTGTGATAAAGAGCGTTCACCAAATTCATACTGGTGATTGGTTACACTCAAAATGTGTTTGTTCCACCAATGCTGACAGATCATTTGTGTTTCCAATACGCTGTCTTTTGTTTAATATGTCACCAATTGTCCAAGAAAACCGTTGTTGCATGGAATGCATGTGAATTCAAAGAAATAGCCTAAATATTTAACGTGTCCTTTTTTCCCCCATTAAATGCAGTTTAAATCAGTTTTTTTTCTTACTGGGTTTCCTTTAACAGAATTTGAAGGAAAATGTGCTCAAGAGTACACCATATGCTAGCTGCCTCTTCGAGTTCTTAGCTCTGCTACTAATTATCCAGTTGGGAATTCAGTTAATTTGACTTATGAGTTAAAAATCCATTTGCATTAAATTGAAACCTTTTTCAATTGTATGATTTACTTCAAGAAATTTGGGGAGTGAGGATCCCCACACATTCGGATCCCTTTGAGGTTTTGGGGCAGAGCAGCCTTTTTCAGAGTTGACATACTTCACGGAATGGCAGTGATGTGACCTTGCATGTCTACCCTATGTTTGTAAGGCAATAGCAGCAGATGTTTCCTTACTCAGCCTCATCCTGTTGAACACTTTCTGCACAGTCACCGTAACCAGATGGGTTGGCTGAAAAGCAGCAAGACATTGTAGCATCTCGAGCTCAGCATTGTTTTCAGACTGTGCCTGGGGAAACTCCTAACATGAAAGATGATATCCCTGTAGAACTGATGTGGCAAATGTAATTATTTAACGCCTAAGCTAAACTTTGAGTTTATTTTGCAAAATCTGATGGGTAAATGTATCATTTTGTTAGGATGGATTCCGTGCACAGTGCAGTTAAAATCTTTTAAAATGATAAAGATCAGTGTATTTCTGCTAATGAAGTTTGTTGTAAATCTACAAAAATAATGTTGAAATTCATTATGAATGCTTCAATAATTTTTATACATCCTGCAAAATTTGACTTGTCTGATGACGCTGTTTCCTGACCAGTGTGAGACTTATTGTAAATGAGCTTTGTACTATAGCGTGCCTTGTTTTGTCTTTGCTGTTTCTTTGTTGGTGATGAGCAGGTGTTGCTTCAGGTCATAGTTCGGAGGTGACAAGTGTCAGCAGATGCTAGCATTCCTAAGGGTGCTATTAGATGTTTGCAGTTTAGCAAAACAATTGAATGGCTAATGGTACATGCATTGTCCCATCCTGCTGCATTCAACTACATTCAAATTCTGATATAAGGAAATCCATCAGGATTCAGCTGTACCAGGCAGCTGATGGTAGTGCCCGTCTTTGGCAGATCTTTGAATGTATAGACAAAGGGCTGATACGTCACCCTGCCTGCAGTTTAATTGGAATGGAAGTTGGAGCTCTGCAGTGCTTTGTACAGTGTGACTGCCGAGACTGAGCTATTGTTTGTTGGAGGATGGAGGAGTGATGCGCAATAACATTGCATACAGTTCTTCGTTGTTTTTACAAGGCTACCATGTGTCCCTTTTCTGAAGGGAAATGTCCCTGATGCCGTGAATTTTGAATGTGGTGATGAGCTGCAGACCATGGGATAATGGGTAAACAATTTATCATTTCATAGAGAGAAAACATTGCTTTCTTTGGTGATAACTTATTGTGATTAAAATATGTAGTTTACTTGAATGTATAAAGATGTGGAAGCTGTAAACAAAAAGTTATTTTTTAATTAGGATGAAGTAGTGTAAAGTGAGAAGGCATTCTGTGCAAAATGGATGTTTTCATTCTTGCCTGCGATTCTTCCATATCCAAGATATTTGACCTTAGATAAGTGACCGTTCCTTTGGAATTGTCATGATTCGGAGATGCCGGTGTCAGACTGGGGTGTACAAAGTTAAAAATCACACAACACCAGGTTATAGTCCAACAGGTTTAATTGGATGCACACTAGCTTTCGGAGCGACGCTCCTTCATCAGGTGATAGTGGAGGGCTCGATCGTAACACAGGATTTATAGCAAAATTTATTTGCTATAAATTCTGTGTTACGATCGAGCCCTCCACTATCACCTGATGAAGGAGCGTCGCTCCGAAAGCTAGTGTGCTTCCAATTAAACCTGTTGGACTATAACCTGGTGTTGTGTGATTTTTAACTTTGGAATTGTCCGTGTTTTATGTAGAGCTTTCTAAGACCACCAGACATGTCAAAGCATTTCCCAATCAAGTACTTTCGAAGTGAAGTTACTGTTATAATGTGACAACCAGGTTGTGCATATCCCATAAATAGTAGCCTATTAATGAGTTGGATACCAAGACATCTGTTTGAGGGATAAATCTTAACTCCCAACCTTCTTTGAAATATTCAAGTTGTTAGGTTAACAGTTTGACATCTCATCTGCAAAGCAGCACTCCAACAGTCTAACGCAGAATAAGTGTAAGCCAAATCCAACGCTTAATTCATGAACTGCACCCTGAATCCATAACTATCCAACTGTCACTTGATAACACTTTATCCAAGTCTGGTGACTTTTTAGCTCCACATTCACTCCTCTCTCTGTCTTGGCTTTTTCCTCGACTCCTCCCTCCCGCCCCCTCCCCCTCTCTCCCTCCTGCCCCCTCCCCCCCTCTCT
>NC_057739.1:42776789-42812565 GCF_004010195.1 Chiloscyllium plagiosum
TCTCTCTCTCTCTCTCTCTCTCTCTCTCTCTCTCTCTCTCTCTCTCTCTCTTTCCCTCTCTCTCTCCCTCCGTTGTCCTCTCCTCTTCTCACCCACACCCAACTTTTCTACTTTTTTTAGAAATAGAACATCAGCTTCTTGAGGTTTCATGCTTGAGTGAAGTGTTTTATTTCTTTGAACAGAAGTCCACAGTATTCTATGATTTGAGATAGCTTTGGTCTATTACGTTAAAAATGGTCTAATCTGGGTTAAGGATAGAGTAGTGAGGGGTAAAGCAATTTGCCTTCCTGTTTGTATGACACAATTACATAATAAAAGGGAATAACGATTCCAAAAAAATCTCTTACTGATATTGAAAATTATTTCTTCTCATCAACTGTCTCATTTAATTGGTAGCAATTTATTTTCACAGCATGTTACATCATCCCAAGTCCACAGAAAGTGCATGCTCCAAAATCTGCGTGGAGTGCACTTAGGAGCCTTTAAATGGTTATTGATGTAGCCGTCAGTACAGTGTGGTTTGTGTTGAGTGTTAACAATTCTAAACAGTCCCTGTTGTAATCCCCTTTGGGATAAAGGGCATGAGGTTTTCTAATGGAAGTTTTCAGTCTCGAACATGAAGTGGTGATTGGAACAGACGGTCAGTCAGTATGTTCTGTAGGCAAGATTGATAAATGGTGCGGAAGTGATTGCGCAGACTTGACAATAAAGTTCCAGGTTAAAATCACATCAAAGACACATGTTCCTTTGGTACCAAATGTGCAGTTTTAATATGTTTATTAGAGCCAAAGGCAAAAGAAAGCACTTATGTTTTTAATTCTGTACAAAACAGTAATGAAAGAAAGTTGCATGGCAGTGGTTTTGGGTTTTACACTGGAATGTATGGGAAAAGGAGAGAGCGTTCACCAGTTGAGGGTCAGATGAAAGTGCAGTCTGATATGGGGGATGGGAGTAATTGGATTGGGTTACACTGAAGGGGACCTTTATGGGGAAACGCAATGCAGAACACTGACATTTACTGGACCATTGACAGATTTTTTTGTGGTTTCGTTCAGTGGTTGCTGTGGTACTAAAAGAATGGATTGCAGCTGACTTCGTGGCCAAATGGATTGGGGAAACTTTTTGGTTCAGTCAAGATTCTTCTAAACTCTAGAGATCAAAGCCCAAATATGGGATCTGTTTTATGTGTATTTTGTTTTAAGTTACTGTGTATTAAATCCTTCACCCAATTTTTTTTTTCTTCTTTTCCTTCCCCTCTCTATCTACTCTCCTAAAGGCAATGACTCATTCTGGGTACAGTTCAATCAGATATTGGCAGCTCCCTTGTATAACTCCCAAATGGCCACTCATCATGTGCATGATTAGACTGTCGGTGTCTGAGCTTTTTGACATGGGGATTGTTGCCAAGTTATTACCAAAGAATCTATTTTTCAATGGGAAGGAAAAAAATGTTACATTTGTGTAGCTCCTCTTTTATCCACTCAATGCTAATGTGTTTTGCAATCAGAAGTAGTTGCTGTAGGTAAACAAACCACTAGTTTGCACACAGCAAGACCCCATAGAAGCATTGAAATGAATGTCAATAGTCAGTTTTGTTAATAATTGAAGAGTAAGTGTTTCCAGGTCTCTCGGTGGTATCTTATGCTCTTTGAGAATTTTTATATCCACTTGAATAACATGGCATGACCTTGGCTTAATGCACAACCAGAAGGTTGGCATTTTCAAAATGCAAAGCCACTCCTACTCTGCACTACTAATTCCTTTCTCACTAGGGTTTAACATGCCTTGAGTCAGGTGAAATCCATACAGAGACTGATGGATGTCATTGGATTGCATTTGAGAACAGAACTTTGGCATATAAGCCCACTCTGAATTTAACCAGAATTCACAACATAGTACTGGCTGAGAGCATCTAACTCAGTACAGATTAGGTATTGGATGTGTGATATTCCTGATCTTTAAACTCAGTGTCACACCGTATCAACAGTTCAGGATCTGTATGTTGGTTAGTTGCAGTATGTGCTAGTTGAAGTTTGAATAGTTTTTAATTCACTCATGGGGTGTGATGTCTCTGGCTAGACCAGCATTTCTTGCCTCAACTGAGAGTCAACCACACTATTGTGGGACTGGAGTCACATGTAGAGCAGACCAGGTAAGGTCTCCAGATTTCCTTCCCGAAAGTTAACTGGATGGGTTTTTCCAACAATTGACAATGATTTAAATTTAATGCTAAGAGTATAATGGTTGTCATTAGACTCTTAATTCCAGATTCTTTATTGGCAAAGTTTGAACCTGGGTCCCCAGAACATTAGCTAAGTTTCTAGCTTCATAGTCTAGCAACGGTACTACTAGGCCACCGCAATCCTGTTATAGGCAAATGTATGGAAAAACCTTGAAATTTCCTGAGAAAGTTGTCTCTCATTCCAGTGTATATTGTGTTGTGGAAACTGGTGCAATCACATCCGACGTGTAGACCACAAACTTTGTTCACTTGTTGAATTATTGTTTTCTCAAGTTACCTGTTCAGCATATCTCTGCAACTCAGACAGATTATGCTGTTGGTCATAAGTAATCTAAGTTGAAGTGCGTGCCATGAGAACAGCTAATGTGAATTGTCACATGCTCCTGAGGAGCGAGCTTTTAACCTGATTACAATGCAGGTACTTAATGTTATTTGCCTACTGAGATTTTCTTTTTCAACAAGTGTTTGTACATTGATAATTGAATTCTGTAAAATAGTTTTTAACTCCATGGGCTGAAGGTTGAGTCGGTTCGTTAACCTCGACAAATGCATTTCTCATGACATTCAAAATCCGTACTGTGGTGCATAAATTCATTTCTTAAAGTTTCTTTTTTTCTAATCTGCAACTTGCATGTCTGGTTATCATCCATGTTGCTTGTTTTTACTCGTGGCTATTTAGTGAGCCTGAAAATGGAATCTGTTGTCAATTACAATTCAGAGTGCAGTCAATTTGTGTTCAATGTGCAACTGGTGCACTTTGGGACTAGATTCTACTTCTGTCATATCCCTTTTTGTTGATAACTTCACTTAATTTCCTTGTATGCTTATTTTTGCCAGACCGCCAGATAGTGGCCAGAAGTCAGAGCTCTGCCTTATTTCCACCATAGTTCATCCTGGGGATTTTGTCATTTGGGTTTTGCATTCCTTGGCATTGTGCCCATTGATAGTGTGTGAGGGTGAGAGAGTCTGAGAGAGCTTCAAAATCCCACAGTCCATACCATAAACCTACCTACAAAATAATAATTGGGACATTATTTTGACTAATTTTAAAATTCTTGAATTCTCTGTTTAGATAAAGCCCCTTAGTTGGGATTTTGGAATTCTGACTAGTGCCACATGAGCTCAATGATTAGCACTACTGCTTCACAGCACCAGGGATCCAGGTTCAATCCACCCTCTGGCGACTGTGCAAACTCCATACAGACATTCTCCCCGTGTTTGTATGGATTACCTCCGGGAGCATTGATTTTCTTTCCAATACCAAGATATAAAGGTTAGGTGGATTGGTCATTCCAAATTGCCCATAGTGTCTCAGGATGTGCAATCTAGCTGGGTTAGCTACAGGAAACGTAGGGTCACAGGCATCGGGTAGGGAGTTGGGTCTGGGTAGGATGCTCTTTGGTGGTCAGTGGGCTGAATGGCCTGCTTCCACACTGTAGGGATTCTATTATTCTATAAATCTTTCCTCACCAGAACGAAGGACCCGATACTCAGCATGAGCAAAACTAATGTAGTGTACAAAATCCCATGCAAGGACTGCACAAAACACTATATAGGACAAACAGGAAGACAGCTAACGATCCGCATCCACGAACACCAACTAGCCACGAAACGACACGACCAGCTATCCCTAGTAGCCACACACGCTCCCAAGCACTGAGGATGTCACCTAGACAGGGGACGAAACGTTTGCAACAAAAACTTCCAGCTCGGCGAACAGAACCACAGCAAATCTTTCCTGTTAGAAGCTGAAACTCAAGTTGGATTTACAGAATTCAAGGTGGCAGTAGGCAGAATCCAAGTGCTTCTTTAGCAGAGCCTAGGATTTTCAATGGAAATTGTGCAATATATTGCTGGAGGTATTACTGAAAGTTGTATCATCATAAGTAGCATAATGTGTTTCTGTTAAACCACTAATGTGTTTGCTGTCAATTGTCAGAAAACTTTGTTAAACTTGTTATATGTAATTCACTGTAACTTTGCAGTTTATTTTATAAAATTGATCTGAGTGAAAGCTGTTATAGTTTTGCATTTGAATGTTTCAAGGGTCCACATCCAGTTCTCCCATGGCAGCTAGAATAAGAGGCGACCTTTGGTGAGGTTACCAATTAGTGCAGAAATTGAACCATTTTGCTGAAACATATGTCCATCAAGATTGAGATTGAAACAAACTTCATTTCAGATAAGATCTTTTTAAAGCAAGGTAACAGAGGACATTTCTATGTATTAAGATTGGGCTGGGTTTGAATCCTGGTCCCAGAGTTGAAAGACTAATATGTGACTCATTGTCTCCATCCCATTTAGAATGCCTCCTTGTGATCTTACGTGTAGGGAACCCACTTGTTTTAAAGTCCAGTGGAAGATTTTGAAGGTTTTCCTGAGGATGCAGAGTAGATTTATGAGAACAATTCCATCGTGAAGGATTACAGTGATTTGAATAAACTTGAGAAGCTGGGGTTGATCTCCTTGGAGCAGTCAGGCCCTAATAATTAGGAGGCTATGGCCTCTAGTTCAAGAATCTCCAGCTAGTGGAAATAATTTCTTTATATAACCTGCCTTTTCTTGTTACTATCTTTAAGAGTTCATCAGATCACCCCTTGTATTCGATGGTGTGTACTTTTGTGGGTGAGCTTTTATGGTTCAGAACTTCAGAAAAATGTGCTGACCAATAGGAATGGTGGTAATTTCTTCCTCTAATCTTGTTTTCTCACATTTCTTGATGGTCTGAATGAGAGGAGTCATGGAGTCATATAATTAGCTTTGAGTTTAATGCTTTGGGCCACCTGCTGAATCCCAATGTATTCTACATGGAGAAGGTCCAGTACCTGTTTTTCGTTTCGATAGACAGGTTAGAAAGTACATTCTGTACATCCTAACTCATCCATTTAAACCGAACCACCCTGGTCCACGAATCTTCTTTTTGATCGATTATTTTTATTATAAAGTCTTTGCCTTGGAATTTGCAGGGGTAAGATTGCAGAATACTTAGCCATGTGCCATTTAAATCTGTTGTCTTTGTTTTGCTGAAAGTATTTGAACTTGTGCTGAAGCACCTGCGAAATGCAGTCCACGTCTGTCCTTGTATCTATGATTTCACCTGGGAGCAAGTGATATTTTGTGGACGTAGGTAATTACTTTGTAGTGCTTAGATCAAATTGTTGTTTGGTCTTCAGAGTGGTTCATGAGTGAAGTGCTGGCAGTTGTATTTTTAAAACAAGTGTCTACCTAAGGAGTGAAAAGGAAAAGTTGAATTTTTTAAAAAGTCCCTGCTTCGATTGACACTTATTTGTTGCATTGGAAAGAACCCTTTTGATCTTGTGCTTTTTAAAGTGACAGAAATTCCAAGAGGATGTACAAAAATAGGTCCCCTGAGCTTGTCTTGTTCAAAAACCAAGTAAACAAAAGTTTTCGTTTAAAAGTAATTCATGGCCAAATCAGATGAAAAGAGATGGCACTGTAAACTGAATCTAGAGCGGTTTTCATGTATGGTGATTTGCAAGAAGTAGTGTTGTAAGAGATCTGTGACCTGGCATGCACTGTTTGCCTTAATGTCGCAGAGTAGTGCTGCTAATTGCACTCTCTTTGAGGGCTCTGAAGAAAAATGGTTAGTTTCCCATGCCTTCAACCACAATTCAAATCCGGAAAAAGCCAGCTCTTGTACTTCGAGACCTGGAGGTCGCCTTCATAGTAATTATCCAAGGCGGTTACTGGTGGAAGTACTGTACTCATGCCATTAATAGCATAATGTCAGTATGATATCTTTAAACTGACCTCTGTATCTGTTAATATCCCAGAGTGGAATATTGTAGCACATTATCAGTAAAACAAAACACTTTAATGGTTGTGATATACTTGAAGCATGCTGACATGAATGAACAATTAAAGTTTCAGGCAGTTGGGGAGTTACTGTCTGATTTTTGGGAAATGCCAAGGTCTCCTTTGAATTTGCGCAGCCACTCTGAACTGAACTGGCAACATAATTTGGGATGATTGGAATTCTGTGCACCTGAAGTACTTGCAAAAAGTTTAAACACTGGGGTTGACTAGATGATCATCCCTGCATGGTGTGCATTTAAATTCAGAATCCATATTTAATGTCTGCATAAAATTTCTTTAACATTGTATATTCTGAGCATGTTTTGTAATTTTTATGTAAAAATAATTTTATTTTGTGGTTTTGCTCTATCCAGCACACTGGACATTACTTAGAGTTGTTTAGGGCAAGGAAGGAGGCCTTTGACCCCTCGCATTCGTGCCAGTTACCCCACACGTGTTCAGTTAATCCCATGCCCCCATTAATCTTCGTATCTCTGGAATTTTATTTCCTTCGTGTCCATCCAAATTTCTATTTGTAGTCACTGTTTTGGCATCCGCTGCTCTTGGGAGTCCAGGTCAATTCAACTTTCTGCACAGAATGTTCTTCCTGAGTCTCCTAAATTTCCTGCCCAGTGTCTTCAATCTCTGTCTTCAAGGTTATGATGAATTTGTATAATGCAGACAAGAAAAAATCTTTAGTTTAGGTGATAACCTTGTACATCTCAATCAGATCGCCTTTAGCTCAAGAAGAAAACCCAACCCTTTCCAAACTAACTTTGTAACAAAATGCCACCGTCCCCAGAACTATTCAAGTAAATCTTTTCTGCATCTTCTCAAGGGACTTGACATCTTGTGTGAGAAATTTCATATTGGTCTATTTACTTAATATTTTTAGCCATTTTGATTCCAAATGCTCAATTTGTGACTGAACATGTGGCTGAGATATATCCGCACAGCTTTTTACTCCTATTTGAATGAATCATGGTTTTCCTTTCTCTTCTGTAGTTCATTTACATCCCTACTCCAAGGTACTGCAAAATTGTTGCAGTCCCTTGGAGTCCTTAAATAAATAGAATTTCACTTATTGTCTTTGCACTGTTCGCAACAGGGAAGCTATTCAGAGCAAATTACATTAAATGCGCATTTGTGAACCCTGAGCTCCAGGGCCTTGCATTATGATTAGTCTGTCTGTCTATCCTGCATTAGCTCTCAATCTCAAAAGATGTGGTGAGAGATTGTCATTTCCAAGTGTAACTTCCACCTCCCCTTGCTACACAGTTTGATAAAAATAAGCGTGTTAATTTTTTTAGGGAGAGATGTAACTTCCTTTCAGTAAAATCAGAAGTCTCTTCACTCCAACAATTATGAATTTTTGGAATTCTCTATGCCAGGGAGTTGTGGATTCTCTACCGTTGAGTGTATTTGATTTTTAATCCCTCAGGGTGTCAAGGGATATGATGAACATGCAGGAAAGTTAAGGTCAATGATCAGTCATGATCCTATTCAATGGCAGAGCAATACGAAGGAGCCAGACTGTCAACCGCTCATATTATTTATGACCTTGGCTTGTCCAGTGTGTAAGCATATGACAATTAACCAGATATAAAGAATTGCATTTCTAATTAGTAAATTAAAGAATATCTGTTGGATAATATTATTAGCTTATGATCTCAATTCTTGGATTTTAACAGCATATAGCTGTGTCCTTAACATTTGTGTATTTGTTGGTAAAATTGTAAGCCAACAAGAGATTTTGATCATTTGTGAGTGCTTTTTTTCCTCCTTGACTGCAGCATAATGTTTTTTTATGGATATATTTATAGGGAGGTGGTTGCTTAATGAAATCTCACTATACTGGTAATCCAGCACCCCGGGCTAGTTTTTTGAAGCATGGTTTCAAATGACAGTTGGTAAAATATGAATTCATTGAAATCTGGAAAAAAATGCTTGACTGATGGCCACTGTGTAACTGTTCTTGATTGTCATTTAAAAGAAAACATTTACTTCACAAGCACCATTTATGGAAGGAAAGATGGAGGCACGATGGCTCAGTGGTTAGCACTGCTGCCTCACAGTGCCATTGACCTGAGTTTGATTCCACCCTCGGGCGACTGTTTGTGTGGAGTTTGCACATTCTCCCCATGTCTGCGTGAATTTTCTCTCTCAGTCCAAAATGTGCAGGTTGGATGGATTGGCCATGCTAAATTGTTCGCAGTGTCCAGGGATGTGCAAGCTAGTTGGATTAGCCTTGGGAAATGCAGGGATACAGGGTTGCGGTAGGGGGCTAGGTCTGGGTGGGATGCTCTTCAGAGAGTCAGTGTGGATTTTTTGGGCCAAATAGCCTGCTTCCACACTGTACAGATTCTCTGATTCTATGTCATCCTTACCTGATGTGATACCACCCACAGCAATATGGGTGACTCTTAAGTGCCCTCTGAAAGAGCTTAGAAAGCCAATTAGTTCAAATCCATTAGTTCAAATGGAGAGCAAATGCTGACTTTGCCAGAGATGCCAACATTCCATGCAAGAATAAAGTTTGCCTCTTTTGTGGAAGATATATTTGAGGTGATTCATTCTAAGATCTGTGTGTTTGTGGTTAAGATAGTGTTGCTAAAGCCAGACATAGGAGTATTCAGTGATTTCTGTTCATGACCTTTATGCTGGATGTATTTCTGTTTTAACCACCTGCAATTCTGTTTGAAGATGGTATCACTGTACATTAATGATCGACAGGAGAACTGCTTGCTGCAGGATCAATTGTTGGTGTTATGCCATGCAATTTGAGAGCTCATTTAATTATTAGATAGTATTTAAGTAGTTTAAATTCTTAAATCTTGGTTATATATTAGTTTTTCATGTGTTTGTTCAATACTAAGAAATACTATATATTTAAAACTGCTGTAAATTTACAGCATTGCAATTTCTAATCCAGCAATTGTGTTCAAATAGGTGTAAGTCAGGTATGATTTGAAGTTCAGCCACATAGCTTTGTTGCTGAGTGATGCTAATTTGTGAATTGCTTATGCACTGTACCACCTGGACAGAAGAGGTACTGTTACCCATGTTTTTATTAACTCTATGTTTTGGTTACATATGCGATAACCTTACCACAGACTTTGCAAGATATATTCTTTTGTACCGCAGCCTGTTTTCTTTGTATGAATGTATTTAAACTAATTTGCAAATTCAACTGACATGAGCTTATTGCAGCCTTTTAAAAAATTGATTACTGCTGGATAGTCTGCTTTCAGATCCTTTAAGTTTCTAATTCATCAATAATATTTTCCACTGGTAGTTTGAGTAAAGTTTTATTTAAAGAATTAAGTTGTTGCCTTTTTCATTGCAGAATAGATTTTGGAGCTGAACCCCTCCTGCTCCCCCTTCCTCTCAAGTCAAAACTGTTAATTCCATTTCGCATGAATTGGCTGCAGTTTTGTTTCATATGTCTAATTTTGGTTTATAAAACGTAATTTTAATACAATAAAAATTGCATGTGTTCTATTTAGCAGAATTTTTGTAAATTGCATTTGTTGGAAGTGCAGCTTTAGATGTGTTGTGATAAACCTATCAAATGTACATGTCTGCCCAAAATGTCTGAATAAGACTTGTTGGCGTTTCCCAAAATGGAACTGATTTTGCTTGGTATAGACCAGCAGTCCTCAGAAGTCTATCCTGTGATCACTTATTTTTAAGTGCAAAAGTACATAAAACCACACAATGGCCAGATGTTTTGCAGCTTAGAAGGAATCTTGAAGTTGCTGCAATGTCAGGTTATCATGAAATGTTGTGCAAGGGAGAAATGATCAGACTGGACTAGGAATCCCCATCATTTCTCTTTTTTTGAAGTTTGAATTATTTTCAGGATGGCAGTGACTTTGATGACCTTTTCCTCACATGTCTAAAACTAATATTATTGAAATTCTAACTGAATTGTAGGTGAAATACTTAAGTCTTAAACCATTCTCCTGATACTTGTGGAACTTCAGATGGTGGAATAGGTGTTTACCTTTTATAGGGATAGTCAGTTCATGTTTCACAGTTAGCAGACTGAACCTTTGTCTTAACAAGCTCACTTAAAACTCCTTTTGTTTTCCAATGCACGCAGCTCACTCCCTTTTATAAAATCGTGTTCACCCTTGTAAAGGACTCCTTTCTGAAATACTAATTAAATGCATATTCCTGATCTGGCACAAATCGTTAAAAATGATTCTGAGGTCTATGATCTTCATAGTGGTTCATTGTTCATATGCACCCTTTTGAAATCAATGCTGTGTAACTGTTTGAATTTTCATTTGATTGTAGCACAAATGATTAAGTACAC
The DNA here is from genome assembly GCF_004010195.1 of Chiloscyllium plagiosum. NCBI lineage: Eukaryota > Metazoa > Chordata > Chondrichthyes > Orectolobiformes > Hemiscylliidae > Chiloscyllium > Chiloscyllium plagiosum. Next base: position 42,787,169 of record NC_057739.1, read on the forward strand.
TGCAACACAGACATTATACATTTGTTGTTAATAAGCAGACTGCATAAATGTTGATCCAAGTCGAAAATTTCCTTGCAGGATAGAACTGCATTTTTTTTTCCAAATTCCGTTGTACTAGCCAGTCTGGTTTTCAATGAAGACTGTTGTTTCAGCCAAAATATTGAATCATTTTCTTGTCTAGTCAACAGCAGCTTTTGAACAGTACACGAGTGAATATAAGAAGGTGTCTATCTTAATGTGGCACCAGACATCCCCAGCACTGCACAGACTATTAGTCTTATTCTCATTCAGCTCACAATCTCACAATACAGAAAATCCTTTGTACAAAAGAGCTTGAGCTCTGGCTAATTAACCCCTTTCAGTTCTGATGTTTCCAGTTACCTAATAAGCAGTTACATCACATGGGGCACATTTATTGTAATATTCTGTGGTGTAAGAAGAATGCAAATGTTGAGTTTGTTCTGTACTGCAGTATTTGACAATTTTGTAGCACTAGTTGGTTTTTCATTTGGTCATCTATTCTGGAACATGAATCTGAGCTGTATTCTACATACAACATTTTTTGTGCTCTATTATACAGTAGAGTGAAATAATTATTTTGGAAATATTTTTTTCTGAAAATTGATTGCAGAACTGCTTTTGTCACAGACGCTAAAGAAGCCTTCTGCAGTAATTTCAGCTCAGAAGAATGCTGGTATATTTGGTGAGTTGTGATCATGTGTTTCAAAAAGAAATAAACTTGGAATCATTTTGAGTTGGAGCTTAACTGAAATAGCTTGTGGAAAATAAAGGCTACCCTTCACAGCACTGATGTCATGGTTTTGTCACAGGTTAATGTAACTTATCATTCATTAGCATACATATAATGTTCAATGAGTGCAAGATAGTCAAAAAAAGGCGAGAAACCTATGAAAATTAATTGAAAATGAACAGTGAGCTTAATCAAAAGAAATAAAAACTTGCATTTGTGCATGATCTGATCAGTTCTTGAAGTTTATGGTTCATGATCTGGGCAAATTGGAAAGATTTTTGTTTGCTTGTAATTGCTTAGATAATGAAACAGTTGTGCATGTACAGAGCAAGCCAAGGACAAAATGGGGGCATAGACTACAAGAGCAGTGAGGTTCTGCTGAGCAAGTATAAGACACTAGTTAGACCTCACCTAGAATGTTTTATGCAATTCTGTGCTCCACACTTTAAGAAGGATGTGAAAGCATTGGATTGCCAAAGAGATCTGTATAATGGTTCCAGGAATGAGAAACTTCCATTATGAGGATAGATTGGCAAAGTTGGGACTTTTTTCTTCATTTACAGGACATTGGTGCTTCTGGCTGAGCAAGCATTTACTGCTCATCCCTAATTGCCCAGAGGGCAGCCAAGAATCAGCCACATTGCTATAGGTCTGGAGTCATTTGTAAGCCAGACTGGGTGGGCATGGCGGTTTCTTTCCCTACAGGACATTAAGCTAGATGAGTTTTCCCAGCAATTGACAGAGGGTTTTATGGTTATCATTAGACTCATAATTCTAGATTTTTAAAATTGAATTCAAATTCCACAATTTGCCATGGCAGAATTTGAACCCGGGCGCCCCAGATGTTACTTGGGTCTGTGGATTACTTATCCAGTGACAATACCATTAAACAATCACCTCCGAGAACGACATTGCTTAGAGAGGAGAAAGCTACGAAGTTCAAATGGATCAACAATACAGAACCCCACTGGTCCTCACCTACCACCCCACCAATCTCCATGTACAGCGCATCATCCGCCGTCACTTCCGCCACCTCCAAACAGACCCCAGCACCAAGGATATATTTCCCTCCCCTCCCCTATCAGCTTTCCGTAGAGACCACTCCCTCCGCGACTCCCTTGTCAGATCCACACCTGAAAATATTACTGATGAAATACTTAGCAGTTGTAGTAAAATCATGCGTATACTTAGGATGAAGAAGATTATGAGTACCACATATGCTTGGTCCAGTTCTTGTTGGATTCATTTGGATATCAAAGTTGAAACTTTATTGCTGGAACAGCACAGCAGGTCAGGCAGCATCCAGGGAACAGGAGATTCGACGTTTCGGGCACAGGCCCTTCTTCAGGAATGAGCAGAGAGTGTTCAGCAGGAGAAGATAAAAGGGATCCTTCCAGCCCGGCACCGCCTTCCTGGCCTGCAGTCTTCTTCTTGACCTCTCCGCCTCCATCCTACTCCGACCTATCACCCTCACCTTGACCTCTTTCCACCTATCACATTTCCAACGCCCCTCCTCCAAGTCCCTCCTCCCTACCTTTTATCTTCTCCTGCTGAACACTCTCTGCTCATTCCTGAAGAAGGGCCTGTGCCCGAAACGTCGAATCTCCTGTTCCCTGGATGCTGCCTGACCTGCTGTGCTGTTCCAGCAATAAAGTTTCAACTTTGATCTCCAGCATCTGCAGACCTCACTTTCTCCTCAACAATGAGAAGGCACAGGTTTAGCGTTTTGCTAAAGAAGCAAGTGTGACTTGAGAAAACATTTGCTCATCGTGAGTGGTTCAGGTCAGGACTGCACTGCCTGGAAATGTGATGGAGGCTTATTCAGTCAAAGCATTCGAAAGGACATCAGATAATAATTGGAATAAAAATAAGGTTTAGGGTTGTGGGGAAAGAGCGGGACAATAGCCACGCGATCATGGTGCTCATTTAGACATCCGATGCGTGCAATATGGGTTAATGCTGTGTGACATTTCTGAGATTCTGTAAACATTTGAGTTTGGCCTGTTTAGTACGTGGTGACGTTTATCATTTGTGATACTTGTCTCCATCTCCAATGAGTAAGAGTCTAACCCATCCCTCAGCATTGAATGGCATTATGCAAGAAAACATTATTAAATCCATTGCCATCAACATCCTGAACATCACCACTGATCAGAAGTGTAACTGGACCAACCAGATTAATACTCTTGACCACAATACCAGATCAGAAGCTGGGAATTGTGTAATGAGTAATTCACCTAACTTTTTCAAGTGTCTCCCCTACAAGGGACAAGTCAGGAGTGTATGGACCACTCTCCACTACCTGGACGAATATAACTTAATCCGTTCCGGGACCCGGTTCACGAACCGAAAAGTTCGCGAACTGAATCAATTTTTCCCATTTGAATTAATGGAATGCCAATTGATCCGTTTCGCCATGTCGTACTGCTTAGCCAGATCAGATACGCGAGCACCATTCTCGTGTTCAGCTATTATTTCCTTCTTCGTTTCCACAATAATACATTTAGGCTTCTTAACACCACTATCACTACCACTTTTCAAAAAAAAGGTGTAAGAATGCTTGGACGTAGCAACGAACGATATTCACAGCACGTGCGCCAAAGACTAACTGAATGAGATCACACAGGGCTCGAGAGCTTTTGCGTTCAAAGCGCCCGTAACAAAGCAGAACAACGAAACCACATGGTCGCACACGGGCTTCTTGCGTTCGTACCTTCGTTTGTATCTTCGTTCGTACCTTGCATTTCGTACGTACGTTGAAGCAAAATTTTACGTACGATCCTGTTCGTAAACCGATTTGTTCCTGAACAAATCGTTTGTATGTCGAGGCGCTACTGTAGATACAACAACATTCAAGGATCTGCATGCCTTCAAGAGTCACCAGGTTGCTTGATCAATGTCCTATCCACCATCTCAGGCATTAAGTCCCCCCACCAAAGGTGCAGCATAGCTGCAGTGGGCAACATACACAAGAGGCACTGCAGCAAGTTACCAAGGTTTCCTTTGGAAACCTGCTAACTCTACTATATAAAGGAACAACGACAGTTAGTAGTTGGGAACACCACACTGCTTGCACGTCTCGGGCTGATTGTTCATGCTTGCCAGGTCAACATTCTACAATGCCCTCTCTAATAAAAGTGGACTACAGAAATTCAAGGAAGCTGCTTTCTCTAGGGGAAAAATTACTGGGCTTGTCAACAATGCCCATATCCTGTGAACGTATTTTACATAAAGTAACTACTCGGTAAAAACAATGACTGCAGATGCTGGTAACCAGATTCTGGATTAGAGTGGTGCCGGAAAAGCACAGCAGTTCAGGCAGCATCTGAGGAGCAGGAAAATCGACGTTTCAGGCAAAAAGCCCTTCATCAGGAATAGTATTCCTGATGAAGGGCTTTTGCCCGAAACGTCGACTTTCCTGCTCCTCAGATGCTGCCTGAACTGCTGTGCTTTTCCGGCACCACTCTACTCCATAAAATAACTGCTGTCTGTTTCATGAAGGTAGGCCGGAAAGAAGAAACTGAAAAGCTGTGAGAACATTTTACATCAGATGGTAACGTTTAGCCAGGAGTCTTCCTGAATGCTTTCAGTTTTGGATTGCTGCCACTGCTGTGGAATGTTGAAGACATGGAAAGACTGGCTCCTGGTTTCCTCTTCCTGACGCTGATGTATTTAACATTTAAGTAGCCAAATCACATCGTAACAAGTCTATATTTCTGATCTAGTCTCTGGCAGGATGATCTGAATTAAAAACTTAATGTCTGATTCCTTAAGAGCTGCCTAATTGCAGGTTTGGAGGAACAAACAAGAATTTAAATTGTTCTGTTGCTATTTACTGTCTCATCTTGATTTGGTTCTATTTCTAAAATAAATACAAGTTCAGAGTTGTGTAATTTTTTTTGAGTAACAAGATAACCTAGATCAAAAGAGTTAAATGGTGGTTGGGACAGAAAGTTTGTAAGGAAAAGAATTTGCGACTGCACCATCATTGCAGTGTATTTGTTTAATCATCTTGCTTCCTGGTGTGGCTAATACCAGATGGTTGTGGGATTAATGGGGATGGAGGTTCAGGATTTCTAAAAGTTCAAAAATTGGAAGGAGTTAAAATAAGCTAACATTCATTCGAAGTACTGAATAAATCTTCAAAGAGCACGAAAAGTCTTTCTTTTCAAAAGTTGTTTTTTCATTTGATGAAATTGAGTGCTGAAATCTGGTCAGTCAGTTGAATTATTTATTTACGTTGATCAGAGGCATCCAACAGATTGATTTGATAATTCCAGTTTTGTCGAATTGTACCAGTTTTCACATTGCAAAAATATCTAGTGATGCCTCCGCCTCTTTCTAATCAATGCCTTGTGCTGCTTGTATGAGTTGCATTTAGAGTTCTTTGTTGAGGTGACATAGACAGTGGACTTTCAGAAAGCATTTGTTATGGTGTATAAGACAAGTTATTAGCAAGTTATTGTGGGCGGCACGGTGGCAGTGGGCGGCACGATGGCAGTGGGCGGCACGGTGGCACAGTGGTTAGCACTGCTGCCTCACAGCGCCAGAGACCCGGGTTCAATTCCCGCCTCAGGCGACTGACTGTGTGGAGTTTGCACATTCTCCCCGTGTCTGCGTGGGTTTCCTCCGGGTGCTCCGGTTTCCTCCCACAGTTCCAAAGATGTGCAGGTCAGGTGAATTGGCCATGCTAAATTGTCCGTAGTGTTAGGTAAGGGGTAAATGTAGGAGTATGGGTGGTTTGCGCTTCAGCGGGTCGGTGTGGACTTGTTGGGCCGAAGGGCCTGTTTCCACACTGTAAAGTAATCTAATCTAATCTAATCAAACTAGGCATGTCTGGGGTTGATGGGTCCTTGGCAGTATGGATTAGAGTCGAGAGTGTGGTGCTGGAAAAGCACAGCAGGTCAGTCAGCATCCAAGGAGCAAGTGAATCGACATTTTGGGCAAAAGCCCTTCATCAGCCCTCCTGATGAAAGGCTTTCACCTGAAATATCGAATCTTCTGCTTTTCCAGCACCACACACTCGACTTCAATCTCTAGCATCTGCAGTCCTCACTTTGGCCTAGTACAGACTAGAAGTTGACTAAAAGTTAGGAACCTGAGGGTAGGAATAGATGCGCATTTCTCAGATCGGTGACGAGTTGGAAGGGATTGAACTTGGGACCCTTGCTTTTCCTGATTTATATCAATGATATGGAGATAGGTGCTGGGGACAAAATCTCTAAATTTGCAGATGATTCTCAGCTCGGGAGAATAATGATTTGTGAGGGTGGTGCTTAATGATTATGGAGGCACATTGACAGTAAGATAATACAGGCTCAATGGTACAACTTAGAGGGGAGCACCGAGGGACCTTGGGGTTCACATGATTTACTGAAGATGGTTAGTCTTGTTGAAACAGTTAGGAAGGAGACTTGTAGGATCCTCAGGTTTGTAAATAGAGGCACAGAGTATAAAAGCTAGGAAGTGACACAATACCTCTACAAATCATTTAGTTCGACCACATTTGGAGTATTCTTTTCAGTTCTGGGCATCTTGAATAAGGAATGATGATAAAGTCCTAGAGGGAGCATTCAAAGGAGATTTACTACAATAACACCACGGATGAAGGATCTTAGATAGAAATAAAGATTAGAGAGGTTGGGCTTGTTCTCCTTGTCGCATTGAAGATTAAGAGTTGACCTGTTTGAAGCGTTCAAGATTACAGATAATTTTGACAAGATAAAGAGCGATATTATTTTTCCACTAGTTGGTATTTTGGTCACAAGGTAGTCACAATTTCAAGATTCAGCAAGAGAGCCAGGAGTGAGATGAAGACAAACTTCTTTGTCAGAATTTGGAATGTACTGCCTGGGAGAGTGGTGGAGGTGGATTCCATAGGACCTTTCAAAAGTGAGCTGGATATATATTTGAAAAGTGATGAATTTAGAGGACTGTGGGGGTAGGGCTGGCAAGTGGGACTAGCTGGGTAGTTTATTCAGGAGCCAGAACTGGTACAATGCGTTTAATGGCTCTTTCTATCTTGCTAAATTCTGTGCTTCTATTATTTAACTTTGTAAACTACTGTATCACCAGTTAGCCATTGTTTTTATTTCCTTTATTGCCCCCTTCAGGTGTCCTCCCTTCCGCCTTTGTTTGGAGAATATTATTTGAGAGGAGTGGGAAAAACACAGCAGATTTTACTCAATATCCATTCCTGTTCACAGTCCTGAAGCATCACTAAATAATGGCCTGCTGATGCCCAACAGCATTTGCCTTGGAAAGTGGGCCAATTGTATCATGGCCATTGCTGTCCTGACGAGTGAATAATCAACAAGACAGAAAGCCTGATCTGTATGGAATGTAATTAATCCAGTGAGTCATTGATGGGGTCCCTAGTCCAATCTCTGACTTCTCGCTGGCAATTTTTGACAACAAATTTTGTGCATAGATTTGAATATAAATGTTCCAACATCTCGATTTAACAACAGGTTAACTGGTTGAGCCGAGATGATGCAGTATTCCACACACCCTAAGTTCACTTAGGATTGAGTCAGTGCTTGCCTCGTTTTCTTTAGTCAGTATGTGAGGAAAATGACTCTCTGGAAATGTTAAAATTATTTTGTTTAATGCAGAAGGCATCAGGCCTATAGTCATACGAGTACTTGTTTCAATAGCCATAGTCAAACAACTTGTAGGAAACAAAACTATCTGCTAAACATTTAGTAATTTTGTCTCCTTGCACAGTAATTTCTTTTTCTGCTAATAGGTACTGCATCCGCAGTATATTGTTATCGGGTGCACTGTAACAATTCATTTGAACCTGTTTCAGCAACACAGCTAGCTCTCTGCTCCACCTCCGAAAGAGATGGTAACATAATAATTATATCTCCAAGTCACAAACTACCCTGACCTGGAGAAGTAATTGACATTCCCTCAGAATTCCACAGTTCTTAACACTTGAGGAAATATCTTTGTTACATGGCCTGACATTTTTCAAAAACACTGGCCAGAATTATTAGCTTTCCTTCGATGGGGATGTTTGGGGGAAGCTGCAGCAATTGAAATTCAAATGCTGTCTGTCTCGTTTTGCTGAAATGTAATGAACAGGAGCGGTGTGTTTAACTCTTAATGTCACATCTTTATTGTCAGTCTTTAGAGACTTTTGTGCGAGTAATGGGTATTGATGGGTCACAGTCAATTTAACAAACATTTTAAAGTGAGTAGTTAAGATTTCTTTTTGCAAGCCATGGTCATTGTATTGAGTCGTTGTTTTGCTGATAGAAGTAGTGTTTCAATTGTTATACAAATTAAGCAACAGTTTGACTAAGAAAAATATTTGATAGATTTTCTTGGTTGAAATAAATTGCTCATGTTTGTTTTTCCTGAGAGTTTTTTTTTGGTTCAATAGTATTACCCTTGATCCCAATATGACTTGGAATCAGTGGTTCAGTAAAATTTGTACTTGGAACCTCATTAACATGGCCATGGAGAACATCATTGTAAATGGTAGTTCTCTGCCTCTGGAAGGAGACACATGCCATCAGTTGAGATAGAAGACTGTGACTGGATTCAGCATTTTCGTCTAACTGCTAAAGAGCTCAACTCTCAGGATAGCAACAACATTTGCATGTTAACCTGTCAGGCCTTACTCAAACATCGGGAAGTTCCATAGTCGGACTTGAGCAAACATGACTCTGGAACAATATTCACATAAGAACAACTATTTTTCTGTTGCTAGGTCTGCAAAATCACATAATTTGACCTTCCAAACTCAAAGGTATGCAAATCAAATTTAAGCAATCTAACCTTGTAAGTTGAAAAGTGTGGCACTGGAAAAGCACAGCTGGTCAGGCAGCATCCAAGGGACAGGAGAGTTGACCTTTCGGGCATAAACCCGTCATCATCATCTGCAGTCCTCACTTTCTCCTAACCTTATAAGTTAACTCTTTAAATATTTATATAGTGGCTCAGTGGTTAACACTGCTGCCTCTCAGCGCCAGGGACCCAGGTTCAATTCCAGCCTCAGGTGACTGCCTGTGTGGAGTTTGTACATTTTCCCCGTGTCTGTGTGGGTTTCCTCAGTGTGCTCCGGTTTCCTCCCACACTCCAAAGATGTGCAGGTCAGGTGATTTGGCCATTCTAAATTGCTGGCAGTGTTAGTTGCATTAGTCAGAGGGAAATGGGTTTGGGTGGGTTACTCTTCAGAGGGTCGGTGTGGACTTGTTGGGCTGAAGGGCCTGTTTCCACACTGCAGGGAATCTAATCTAATCAAATCATAGATTCTTGCATCTTTGATGAGGATGCAGCAGTACTTTATTGTGACTTGGACAATTTGAGTGGTTGAGCAAATGCATGGTAGATGAAGTATAATGTGAATAATTGTGATGTTATCCATTTTGTTAGCGAAAACAGGAAGGCAGAATATTATACGAATGGACATCGTTTGGAAAACAGAGAGGCAATGAGACTTGGTGTTCTTGTATAGCAAATTTTGTTTTAATTGGCGCACTCTAAACTGGCAAAAGTTATATACCTGAAATACCAGACGTTTACTATATTATTGCAATGTCCAAGTTGTCAGTTGAGGATGCGAATGAAAAGGCTGTCTGCCAGTAACTTTTATTTAAGGCAAAGTTGCATTATTATTTAAATGATTAATACTGTAAATTATAACAATGTGTATAACTCCTGCATTATGTTTCTATTACTTGTGTGTGTTTTCATATTAATTATGTGGACCTTTTATCAACGGCACACTCTCTGCCCCAAAGATGCCGATTAATAAAAGGCTTGCTGTAACCAGTCGCTGAAAGTAAGCATGCAGGTGCAGCAGATGGTGAAGGTGGCAAATGTTTGCCCTTGCTAGTGAGAGGATTCAGGTACAGCAGCAGAGATATCTTGCTGCAAACAGGGCCTTGGTGAGACCATACCCTGGAGATTTGTGTGCACTTTGGTCTTCTTTTCTTTGGAAGGGTTTTCTGGCTCTGAAGAATGTACAAATTAGGGTTTATTCCACCGATTCCTGAGATGATAGGACTGACATCTGAAGAGAGACTGGATTGTTTAGGACTATATACATTGGGGTTCAGAAGAATGGCGTAGGGGGGTGGGCATCACATTGAAATCTACAAAGTTCTAATAGGAATATACAGGCTAAATGCAGGAAGGATGTTTCCGATAACTGAGAATTCCAGAACCGGGTATCAGTTTAAGGATAAGGAGGGTGTCTGAGAAATTAGCCCAATAAGTTAGAGATCACAAAGCACAGTTCGAAGTGAAATTAGTACAGCTATGGTGGAAGAGAAATTGACTAAGCTGAAACAACACAGAGACAGTCTGTCCAGGTAGCTGAGAATTCTCTTCCTTGAGCTGAGGATGAAGCCAGGTTTTATAGGAATCTTGTACAATGAGGTTAATTAAAAATGGGGAAAGATACAATGTATTTGGAAATTAAGTAATCCAGTTACAATGATGATAATTGAAAAACAGTTATTGGAAGAATGTCCTGATTCTCGATACAATGTAACATCCTGACAGTATTAATGATGGGATCAGGAGATTCAAGCACTCTCTGCAGGTAGGTGAGAATGTCTCTTTTGAAACAAAGTTAAAAATCACACAACACCAGGTTGTAGTCCAACAGGTTTAATTGGAAGCACTAGCTTTCGGAGTGATGCTCCTTCATCAGGTGGTTCTTCTGAAACAGTAAGGTGCTTCCATTGTTACTGTCCTGGGAGTGAGGTCCTTTGGTGCCTCTCTGTCTGACCTGTCCTTTGTGTGGCTTTGGTATTGCTGTGTTTTGAGACTGCCTTTGGGGCTTTGGGACAGCTGTGTTGACCGGATATTGTTGGTGTGTTTTGGGAAGTGTATTCCCTTGTCTGCGAGTGACTATAATTCTGTCTGGTTTCACTTGTCAGTCTGTTTGGTCAGTGCTGAGGCATTCTGGGTGTTTCTGGTATAGTTTGGCCAAGCTTGCTTTCCTATGTTCTGTGTGGGCCTTTATGGGTAGGCCAGGTGGCAGATCTTTTCCCACGGGGGGCCATATATGACCGAGATGAGGAGAAATGTCTTCACCCAGTGAGTGGTGAGCCAGTTGAATTCTCTGCTACAGAAAACGGTTGAGACCAAAACATTGGATGCTTCAGCATGGAAACAGACCCTTCAGTCCTACTCATCCACATCGCCAAGATTTCTGTTAGTCTCGTCCCATTTGGCCCATATCCCTTTAAACCCTTCCTATTCATATACCCATCCAGATGCCTTTTAAATGGTGTAATTGTACCAAACTCCTCCACTTCCTCTGGCATCTCATTCCATCCACATGAAAAAGCTGCACCTTGGGGTCCATTATATTGAATGGCGGAGCAGACTTGATGGCTTTCTCATCCCATTTTTTATAATTGTCTGTGAATGTTTATGTTGCATATGTCAATTGAAGAGTAAAGTTTCAGCGCTAGTGGTTTGAGAGCTGAAACCTTAAAATATGCAATAACTTTCTTTTCAAATTATCCTCAAAATTGCTTTTCATTCAGTTTTGAAAGCCAGAATGGGTTTTATTTCCTTGGTTAACCATCGCACGATTGGTAGTTCATTGTTTCAAGTGCAGCATTACTTCAGATCATGCCAGTTTTGGATAGATGACGTGACTAACTCTTCAATACTTCACAGGTGAAATTTAATGGTAGCTAGCTGTTAATGAGCTAATAGTGAGATTATTTTTATTATTATGGTTTTCTAGAGTGTGATTATTTAGCTAATTGTTTAAGCCAGATGGAATCTGTTTTACCTTCTCTGGAACATAGTTTAGCCTGGGAACTTGTCTTTCTCTTCCTCACCCAACCATCGTGGCCTGTTCATTTCAGATGATCTGCATAACCTTAACCTTCAAAATGTTCTAGATAGTGATTTAGGGTTTTCTTTGAAGTTGTGAAGTTATCTCCTCATCTTGCTTTAAGTGTTGAACTTGTCTATCACTTGCTAAGTCCATGCCATTTTGTGGACCTGCTTTTTGGCTGGAGAGCAGAAATTTCAATTGACATGAATACGAAGAAGTTCAAAGATTTTCATTTGTTTTTAGTCATGCGGACACTTTTTAAAAAATGCAAAGTTGCTTATTTCCTAAATCATGAATATACATGTATTATTCTTTCAGCACAGACAGCTACTGATAGAATCTTTGTGGTTCCACCATCAGTCATGAGATGGGTCCTGTCATATCTTGCGTGCATTACTTAACCACACTGAATAAGTGACTTTGAGTTCATATTACTCTGTTTTGTGTTGCCTGATTTTAGCTGGGGCAAAATAGGGTAACCAAAATTATCCTCTGTATTCTTAAACTCAGAATGGGAACTATCAACCAGTACACCTGTGGAGCTTACAAGACTAGCTCAGCTCAGATTTGACTGTGGTACCACTGTTTTGGCATACGAGTGAATGTGTGGAAGAGCTGTCAGGTGGTGGTTAGTGGCTGTTGAAATCCAGTTTTTTTTTAATATGGACCTCTTGTCCTGGCTGTTTTTCAGTTTTCCATCATTATTTCTGTAATCTATTCAGTTCACTTTTTCACTTGCCTATGTATTGAAATTAGTTTGGTAGTATAAACAGAATAACTCCAGATGGTGGGCATCTTGCAGTTGGAAATCAATCCATGCTTTTTCTGTGTAAATCCAATATGATTCACTGTAGGTGACTGTTAGATTAGAAATGTGAAGTACCATAGGACACCTGATTAATTGGAGAAACTCAGCAGGTCTGGTTGCATGTGTGGAGAGAAAGAGAATTAACATTTTGAGTCCAATAGGGCTCCAAGAAGAGTATTTTGTTTTTTTGCCTGATTTAATTTGTGTCTGTTACAACTAGTTGTGAATTTTTTTAACCTTTTGGCACACATACCGAAGGATCTTTATGTGACATGAATGATTTGGCTATCTAGATTGGAGTTCTGCGCATTCATTGGTGAGAAGGTCCACTCCTACATGGTCATGTTGTCCAACAGCCCCAGAGAAAATAGCATGTTGTTTCTGGTGAGTTCAACATTCCAGAAAGCATTGAGGCGATGGACCAACAGCCTCCTGTGCTGCATTTCTACAGAATTGCAACCCATGTTTTGCTTGCTTGCTTTTTGGGAGTTGGGACTGACTCCTTTTAATTCTTTCTCTTCCTTTTTATTCTCGTATTAATTGCTGACTGCAGTACATTTCTGGTATCATAAGTTCACTGATATGTCACTAAGAGCTGTGCTTTGTTACCTCATTTGGCACTTGGTGCTTTAAACATTGAAAGCTGCCATGCTGCTTGTTTGTGGGAGACCATAACAGCTCTATCCTTACATGATGTCTATGTGAATTTGATAATGTTCTCTTGTTTGATTCTGGAGCTTTGCTGGTTTGCATGGTTCAGCTGTATACTGCGTGAAATACAATCCTGTGATGCTATTTCACAGAGTTGTTGGGAGAGGGGGGGAGCTAAATGATACTGTTGATATTTATCATCATCTATCTTCAGGTAACAGTGACAAAGGTAACCTGGAGGAAACATTCAGCCATTTCCACATGTACATCATGCATCACTTTGGCAATGGATTATTGCAGATGCCACTTTCAATGTGAAATGTAAATAAACATTGAAGTACGGTTAAAAATTATGGTTAAATGTCTGAATTGCAAAAGTTTAGAAAAAGTGGACATTTTTAGACTATTTTTCTTTCTGTACTTCATTGTAGTACCAAGGGGTGAGCTGCACTGTTCACAGTGCTGCCTTTTGAATGAGTCATTAAACCACTGGCTCACATGGCTTCTCAATTGAATGTGAAAGCGCCTGAGTTGCTATTTCCAAGTAGTGTGCAGTCGTGCTGCTTTGTGTCCTGACAGGCATTTAGTCCTCAACCTGACATGACTTAAGTAGATGGTCTGGCCATTGTTATGTTGCTGTTTAAGCAACCTTGTTTTGTTCAAATTGCCTACCATTTTTCCTGCATTACAATAGTACCTGTACAGCACAATGTACTTAGTTAGCTACAAAGTGCACTGGAACATCCTGAAGTTTTGAAGGGGGCTGTTGTAATTGTAAGTTTATTGTTCCTCCAGTTGGTCCAGTAATCTGTGGAAATGAGGAACTTGTTTGTAGCCGGTTTATTGACGTTTTCAGACTGGAATATTCCAGTTTAATAACGGACTTCCTACTCTTGAGAGTGAGGGGAAAGCATTTATTTGGCTCCCAGCCTTGGTGTTTTGTGCACGCTAGTGGAGTTGGAGATGGATTGGAGCAAATATTGTGTTGCGCTTGACTCTTCCTGTTTTCTTGCTGATTGTCCAAGCTTGACATGATTGCTTAATTACAGGGAAGGTGACTTCCTTTCATGAGTGTCACTCATTTTTTGATTTTCCTGTTTACCATCTTCCAAATAGCTGCATGGCAACTTTTTGCTCCAACTTTTATGAATAGTCGGCAGGTTTTAAATGAAAATTAATTCACAAGTGCAACTACAATTTATGTAAGCAGCAAAGCTACCAAACATCAATCTGCCTTGCAATTTCTTTAAATTTTAGTGTCGCGGTTTAACCTGTACATACTCTACATTATAAGGTGACCGAATGAACCTTTCAAATGGTTCAGACAAGGAATGGAAATGATTTCTTCTTAAAATCATTGGTTTTGCTTGAGAAATGTGATCTGTCTATTGCACAAATTAGTTTCAAATGGTGCAGAAAAGCCTTTCAACTTGACCTTTTTTTTTGTAGTGTGCTGCAGATAACATTTTATAAATTCTTGCACATTGTGTTCTTGTTAGTGTTTTTCAAAACTTTTCATGCCTCTCACATTCATGCTCACTCTCTCCTTTTCCTCTCTCGCCAATCCCACAGAAAACGTTGTTTGCGTTGTCAGTGAGTTATTTGAACATTTGTTTTTGTTGACCATAGGACATGTGGTGCATTGTTGGTTCTCTAGTGAGATGCGCTCCACAGGCTTGATAATTGCTTTTTAACAACTGAACCGGTCAAAATTTCATGCCATGTTAGATGTTGCATGTTTGCATACAGTGAGACGCTTTTCAGTGTTGAGGTGCTGGTCAGTGCCAACAACCACTGAAGATGGTACTGATGCTCGACTGCAACAGAATGCAAGTATTTGATGATGGCGCCCAGATTTTCTGGCAAAGTTAGAGTTGTTGGTCCATTGTATGATAGATTTAATGTTGCACACAATTAACCTTGGGCGACTCTTAGGTTAATTCTGGCCTCTTAAGGTTGGAAATGCTAAAAATATAACATTTGACACAGTTCTTTTTGATAAGGCACACTCCTAAAAATAGGTAAAAACAATGAATGCAGATGCTGGAAACCAGAGTCTAGATTAGAGTGGTGCTGGGAAAGCACAGCAGGTCGGGCAGCATCCGAGGGGCAGGAAAATCGACATTTCGGTCAAAAGCCCTTCATCAGGAATAGGGTGCCCAAAATGTCGATTTTCCTGCTCTTCGGATACTGCCCGACCTGCTGTGCTTTTCCAGCATCACTCTAATCTCCACTCTGAAAAGTGTCCAGTTTTCATTTTAATTGACTTTAGCTATTTCAACTCTTGGCATGTTCAGATTTCTGTCAGCAAACCCTTATCCCACATAGAATGATACAGCACAAAAAGCAGACCATTTAGCCCATCAACACTATATCAACTCTTTGATCGTGCTTTCCAGTTAAATTCTACTCCTGTGCTTGCCACCAGATTTCTACTTTTCAAATATGCATCCAGCCTGCTTTCAAAGGTTATGCCCCCTGCTTTTGCAGGCAATCCATTTCAGGTCATTGTAGTTCTCTGCTTAAAACTTTTCCTGCCCTCTCCTTTTGTTTTTAGCAATTACCTTTAAAGATTTATATCCTCTGTTCACTGCCCTGACCACTAAAAATAAACTGTTTGGTCACCCCAGCTGAAAAACCATCAGAAATTTACAGATTTGATGAATGCTGATCATTCAGGTCAGACTGAGTCAGTTTCCTACCAAGAGAAATCCATTTCAACAGGTTGAGTTTGTTTATGGTCAGTCTATGTAACAAGTTATGTTTAAAGTTAATGCACACTTTTCAGAAACAAAAGCCTTCTAGGTGAGCTGCTCAATGAAATTCCCAACTATATCCCCCAAAGAGGGCAAGAGACCTTGTGCCTCTCTTTCAAAGAAAAGCAGGGCTGTTTCATCAATTTTAACTTGACTAAGATTCATACTCCAACCACCATCACTAAAGCAGATTATCGCAGCATCATTGCATTGCTGTTAATGGGACCTTGCTGCACTCAAATAGATATATTACACACATGGCTAAACGTCAGAAGGTCTTAATTGGATATAATGTGCTTTGGGTGTCCTGAGATTATGAAAGGCACAATACAATTTCAAATCTATCTTTGCACCCATCACAACCTCTGGATCCAGCCTACCCTATAACATGCACATCACTACTTTGTTTTTGTATATGGTTGGATAATAATAAGAAAGGTAACCTGTTTGGAGTCTGAGGCAGCTAATGCAAATTAAATCCTGTTGGACTATACGAATGTATAGAGTGGGGTAACGGCTGTCTGCCTGTGTCTCTAAGCTATTGATGTATTCTGGGACCACATTCTGTCTAATCAGTCTTGATCCTTTTATGAGATGAAAGGATCTTGCGGTCTGTCTAATCGAAATTCACGTTTAATCTGATATGTGTGTTTAAATACATTTGACATCAGAACCTTATTCAAGCTATGCTACTTCGAAGCTCCTTTGACTAAACCACAAATAATGTAATAAAAGGATGTATGTTTGAAAATCCTACTGCTTTCCTTCCTTTCTAAAGTTTTTTTGCAGTTGGTTTGAATGCCACAAGGGTGATGATGAAATAAGTTGTTTGATATTTCAGCGCAGTAAAATATTCATTGTCTCCCCTTCAGGTTTGAGTTTAGTTTCTTGAATTTCATTCATTATTCAAACAGATACAAAGAGCTGTTGTTTTTTTAAAAAAAGTAAGAGATAATGTATCGTAGCATGAAGTGATTGTTGGCAACTGCTTATTTCAGGTTTCTTTTTTCTACACTGGTAACTGGTACCAGTGTAGCTGGTACATATTTGAGAAGACCGTTCCAACTTAGTTTTATTCTTAACTTTATTGATGTTGTCCATGGCTGCCCAAACCTAATTGCCCTTGAACTGATTGGCGCGCTCACTCATTTCAGAGGCCATTAAGAGCCAGCCACATTGCTGTGGGTCTGGCATTGCATGTAAGGTAAGACAACAGATTTTCTCCCCTGTAGAAATCAGGTTGTTTTTTTTAGTATATGAAAACTGTGTGTTTCATGGTTGCCATTAGTTTTAATTTCCAGATTTTAATTGAATTTCAACCCATGTGCACAGACCTCTGGATTACACCACATTGTACAAAATGTGGAAGAATGGGATTGTGGGAGATATAGCAGTTTGGATCAGTAATTGGCTTGCTGAAAGAAGACCGAGGAAGAGGGTGGTGGTTGATGGGAAATGTTCATCCTAGAGTCCAGTTACCAGTGGTGTACTGCAAGGGTTGGTGTTGGGTCCACTGCTGTTCATAATTTTTATAAACGACCTGGATGAGGGCATAGAAGGGTGGGTTAGTAAATTTGCAGATGACACTAAGGTCAGTGGAGTTGTGGATAGTGACGAAGGATGTTGTAGGTTACAGAGAGACATAGATAAGCTGCAGAACTGACAAATGGAGTTTAATGAGGACAAGTGTGAGGTGATTCACTTTGGTTGGAGTAACTGGAATGCAAAGTACTGGGCTAATGGTATGTCCATGTACACAGATCCTTGAAAATTGCCACCCAGGTTGACGGGGTTGTTCAGAAGGCATACAGTGTTTTAGCTTTTATTAAGAGAGGGATCGAGTTCCAGAACCATGAGGTTATGCTCCAACTGTACAAAACTCTGGTGCAGCCACACTTGGAGTATTGTGTACAGTTCTGGTCACCGCATTATAAGAAGGATGTGGAAGCTTTGGAAAGGGTGCAGAGGGGAATTGCTAGTATGTTGCCTGGTATGGAGGGAAAGTCTTACGAGGAAAGGTGAGGGACTTGAGGCTGTTTTCGTTAGGGAGAAGAAGGTTGAGAGATTTAATAGAGACAAATAAGACAATTAGAGGGTTAGATAGGGTGGACAGGGAGAGCCTTTTTCCAAGTATGGTGACGGCAAGCACAAGGGGGCATAGCTTTAAATTGAGGGGTGATAGATATAGGACAGATGTCAGAGGTAGTTTCTTTACACAGAGAGTAGTAAGGGTATGGAATGCTTTGCCTGCAACGGTAGCAGTTCCGCCAACTTTAAGTACATTTAAGTCGTCACTGGACAAGCATATGGACGTACATGGAATAGTGTAGGTTAGATGGGCTTCAGATTGGTATGACTGGTTGGCGCAATATCGAGGGCCAAAGGGTCTGTACAGTGCTGTAATGTTCTATGTATGTTCTATCTCTTCCACGTCTGCAACGTTTATAAAGAAATGGTCTGTGCACCTTTTTGAAAGTCTTCCTTTCCATTATCCAACTAATGCAAAATCTTTTCCACCCATTTTGTTTTGCTGTATGTAGACATTGCAATTTAAAAACCACATCCTGGCAGACAGCAATTTGCTAAGTTAAGGTTTCCAGTCATAATGCAATTTCTCTTGATGAGCAAATCTTGCCAGTATTAGAAGAAGAAAAGTAAATGATCCCAGACTAACTTTCCTCATTTGGAAGAAAATACTACAATTATTTTGTAGTATACCAGAGACAGCTTTTCCATGCTTGTGTTTCACATTTTTACACTTCCCATAATGAAAGGTACTTGGAGTTGGAAAGTGAACGTGCTCAATTTTTAATTGGGGACTATTTCTCATTGCTTTCTTGTGCCCTTGTATTCCTGTTACGCAAGACAATTTTTCTGATCCCCCTATCATGATCTCCCTTCAGCAGTGTTTTTTCTTGTCTCCTCTAACCACTGCAATGCATCACTCTGAAGTTCTTTTGTTCAGGAGTCCTTGGTCAATCCAAAATGAATGATTTATTTTCTTTGCTTCTCCGACCATATTTCATGTGAACTTTGTCCCTTCTTTGTCTCCCCTGAAGATATTGATTCCTTATTGGAGCTCCCTTGAGTGAAGCTATGAGGTGTATCATAATTACAGGAAATATCATCTTGCATGCAATTTCATCTAGCGATCACTAGTGGGAACATTGGCTAATCCTACCAACCTTTTGTCAATCTATAAATGCTGAAGTCCCACTCATACTACCTTGACTGCATGTGATTTTGAAACAATATGAACTTGGGAATTGATCTTGAGATTACTTTGCTGTCCCTGATTCAGTCACTCATCTGAACCAGTGACTGTATGGATGAGGATTTTTTTTTTAAAACTTGCTTTTTGTCGCAGCTTCACGAGTCCCAGCAGGCAATCTCGACAATATGGGAGTGATTGCACGGGAAGCTGGGGGTAAAGATGGCCATTTTGTTGGTGCAATTGGTTTCATAAGTGACACTAGATTGATTTGGGCTTCGTACAAGGGAATAAAACATTTGAAATTGTTGTAAAGAAGAGTCATATTGGACTCAGCGTTAACTGTTTCTCTCTCGCATTTCTCATGTATTTTCTGCATTATTTTGGCACCCTACAGCGTTTAACCTTTTATTTGAAGTTGTTTAGATGCAACAGTTTTTATGGAGGTGTTAAACAAATGAAAAACAATATATTCATTTACATACGATACATCAGAAAGCTGTGAAAATAAAGAGCTAGTCGTAGCTATTCTTTCTTTAGGCATAGTAATTGTGTATTTTGATTTTGTTCCCTGCTAGAATTGATGTGCAGTTGTTGAGATGAAATTCTGCATAGCGTAATTCAAGATCTTGGCTGCACTGTGATTTAAAACCTGTGTAAGTCCATTATTCCTAAGCTGTCGTGATTCGACAGTGAAACCTGGAGCCATATGAACAAGCCTAACATGTATAGCTGCAGTTTTGGATAGTTATCTTTTGAAATAAAAGCCATGTACTTTTGGGAGGAATCTCAGTTTTGCATCAGGTCACATTCTGAAAATAGTATGTGACCTAACATTCCGCTCTGTGTAAAGTGGAAATAAATCTACCCAGTTTTCAAGGGAGTAATGTTCCTTGAACACTAATGGCACTTGAAACCATTGGCTGGTAACAGTTGTTTTAAGTTAAAAGCAAACTGTGATTGTTCTCATAACCTTCAAGCATTCTGTTCTAAATCCCTTAGAGTATGATTGTTTTCTGTCTCATGTTCCATGTAGAAGATTAGTATTTCCTTTTTTGTATGCGTTTGTTTTAAAAATGAAAATTTCTACAAATTCCTTGATTTGTCATGAAATAAAACATCGACTATAGTACTTTACCTCTGCAGCAGTGTTGCCTCTACACTTTCGAGGAGCTATGAACCTGCACTCCAAGGTCTCTTTGTGGGGAGTCAGAACTAGAGGACATAGGTTTTGGGTGAGAGGGGAAAGATGTACAAGGGACATGAGGGGCAACATTTTCACGCAATGGGTGGTACGTGTGTGGAATGAACTGCCAGAGGAAGTGGTGGAGGCTGGTACAATTGCAACATTTAAGAGGCATTTGGATGGGTATATGAATAGGAAGAGTTTAGAGGGATATGGTGCGGGTGCTGGCGGGTGGGACAAGATTGGGTTGGGATATCTGGTCGGCATGGGCGGGTTGGACCGAAGGGTCTGTTTCCGTACAGTACATCTCTAAGACTCTACAAAACATCCTTGATAAAACCGTAAGACATAGGAGCAGGAATTAGGCCATTCAGGCCATCGAGTATGCTCCACGATTCATTCATGGCTGATAAGTTTCTCGGCCCCATTCTCCCTGTAAGCCTTGATTTCCTTGATACACTGGAACCTATCTATCTCAGTCATGGATTAGAGTGGTGCTGAAAATGTACAGCAGATCAGGCAGCATCCAAGGAGCAGGAAAATCGACATTTCTGGCAAACGCCCTTCATCAGGAAGGGCTTCCTGATGAAAGGCTTTTCCCTGAAACATCAATTTTGCTGCTCCTCGGATGCTGCCTGACCTACTGTACTTTTTCAGCACCACTCTTATCAGAACCCTATCTCAGTCATAGATCTATTCTTTAATTCTCTAATGGAGTGCATCCTGTTAATTGCTCCATTTGGAAAACCAGGGCAGAATGATGGGCTAAATGACCTCCTGTGCTGTAACCATTCTGTGATTCAAAAGCAAAAGTAATCTGCATCGCACTGAGATACCATGCAGGTAGTGCAGGCATCAATACTAGTACCAATCTATCTTGTTTGCTTAACATTGATTTAGAAACAAAGAATGGTGTATCTTTATACATCCAGCTTCTGCCGATGTGGAGTAAAGTTCTTTTGTTAATATCTTTGTGTTTGTAAAGTGAATATCATCAGCATGCAGCACTTCAATCATGTCTGCTCATTATTTGAGCCAGAAGAATATTTTACTGGAACAGTTTGCCTTTTATCAGAAGATTCCATCTTTTCAGTGTCCTGGTTCCATCATATTTTCCATTCCCCTTCCCACCAAATAAAAATCCTGTTATCCAGCTAAGAATTTGTAGTGGATGAACAAAATGAGCAGTAAGTTGCATTGCACTGGGTAGCACAGATGTACAATCCATCTCAAAAAAACAAACCTTGTGTTGAGCATGCATTGACTATTGGTTTCCATTGCTGTCAACTGACTTGCTTGTGACAAATATTAGTTGATGACAGTGTTGGGCTCCATTCCAGTGCCTGTCAAGGTCATTAAGCTCACTGACACAATCTGGGATCAGGCGTTAAGATACTGGAAGTCGGCCAATATCAGTGGAAGTGTAGTGTATAAATTGTTGGTGTCAGCAGGAAAATGATGAGAGCAAGAGAGAGAACTGAGGATTTTAAATAAAGTCCTTGTTTCTGATTCATGATTGAAAAGTTTAGGATCAAATTTGTTGTTTCTGGATCACTTGTCCAATGTTGTAATCTCAGCACGCTTTTGGATTCTTCTTTTCCTTTGTGGCTCTGGTGTTATCCTGTTGTATTGCACTTGCACCTTTCACCTCTCACCAGACAACAATCCAGCTCATTTAAGGAGGGAGGCAGCATTGTGGTAATATCGCTGGACTTGTAATTCAGAAACCTGGGCAAATGCCCAAGAGATGTGGGCTCAGATCTAACCATGGCAGCTAGTTGAATTTGAATTCACTGAATCGTGCTGAAATATAAAAGTAGCATCTGTACTAGGAGTGCTGTCTGTATCTCTGCTTTCCATATTACAAGAAAAAGTACCAAAGCACTGGAGGAAGAGCATTAAGTATCTGCAAGGATGTTCCTGGAACTGAGGATGCAACTGTCAGGAAAACTGAAGTAGGTTGGAAGCTCCATTCTCAGTTGAGAGGGGGTGGGATGAACTAGGAGAGCAAAGGCTATAATGAGACCTGCTAAGATGTTTATAAAGTTGAGAAAGAACTTGACAGAATCGATTTGGGAAAATTGCTTCTAGTTCTGGGCTGACCCCAACATGGCATTTAAATGTACGGTAGCCATATGTGAGTAGATCAAATAAATGATTTAGGAGGAATTTCCTTCCCAAGTTAGTGACGAATGCAATTTGCACCAAGTGGTGTGGTTGTAGCAGATGTATAAATAAGGGGGGAAGGGGCAAAGTGGGGAGGAGTTTTGTAAGGAGTAGGAACACCATTAACCAGTTGGCCTGAATGGCCTTCATTTTATGCTGTTGATTCTTGATAAAACTTTGGCACAGCAAGTCTTAAGTTTCTGTAAAAAAGCAGAAAATACTGGAGAAGCTCAGCAGGTCTGGAAGTGTATGTGGAGAGGCAGAGAGATGACAATTAGCTTTCCAAGTCACCCAAAAAAGACTTTTCTTTGGATCAGGGTTGCTTTTTAAAAAATTATCATCACTTTCATTTCAACTCCTAAATCTGCTGTATAGAGAAACAAGATAATTACCAGAGGATACGGTTGCAATTGAATCATATGATAGTAAGCAAAGGTCTTGTTTCCCATGACCAGTTCCAAAACATTACTCTTGGTTGTATTGTTAATCTTGATATTAAGTTCTAAATGGATTAATTTGTGGGCACTATCAACTCTGCAATATTCAGCCTTGCTTGTTGGAAAGAACCAGTTGGTTCCATAAGTTGTGTTTAATCTTATTTCCATTGAAAGTTTGTCTTTATTTTCTGCATTTTGTTTAAACCACTTTGGAAACCACAATCGTCTTAGTTCCCCTTATTGTCCGGCACAAATATTCCCTGAGGGACCACTGTCACATTTTTGTAAGGCAAAAAAACAATTTTGCTCTCAGTACTTCAGACTATATTTTTGTGCATATTTTTATATATTTTTTAAAAAGAGTAATAGTCTGGGACTGTTTTCCCTGGAGCATCAGAGGCTGAGGGGTGACCTTATAGAGATTTATAAAATCATGAGGCGCATGGATAGGATAAATAGACGAGATCTTTTCCCTGGGGTGAGGGAGTCCAGAACTAGAGGGCATAGGTTCAGGGTGAGAGGGAAAAAATATGAAAGGGACCGAAGGGGCAACATTTTCACGCACAGGATGGTGTGTGTATGGAATGAGCTGCCAGAGGAAGTGGTGGAGGCTGGTACAATTACAACATTTAAAAGGCATCTGGATGGACTGTTTCCATGCTGTATATCTCAAGGACTTTAGATTATTTGGATAAGCCCAGAAATATAATCTACCAGAACTGGAAGTAACAAATCAACTGCTGTACCTCAGACAGTGATAGTTTGATGTTGAATTATGCTAACCAGTGTGTTTCAGAGCTGTCGTCTCATTGCTGTAGCCTTGCTGTGTGCAAACTGGCCCCTTGCATTTGTCTGCAAACCAGAAGTGCCTGCACTTCAGAAACTGTTTATAAAGTACTTATCACATCCTGAGGATGTGAAAGACTCTGTTCAGATGTATTAGTTATACATCCAGCTTGCAGATGCCACAACAGCAGTTGAGAACAAGCCCTGTGACCACTCATGGGCTAAATTAACCTTTTCAGTTTTCAGTTTACTCCCATGCCATTATTACAATTCTGAAAGAACTCTTGAGTGTTGTGCTTTTATTTTCCTCTCCACTTTTAAAAATACTTCTGCCACATTTCACAGCTGTTTGGTGTAGCCTCCAGAATAGCTATCTAGAGACAGAAGTTTCAGTGAATTGGCTGCAGACAGTTCATGACCTGGACGGAGAGAGATAGCAAGATGAGCATAGTTCTGGGGGTGCCATGTTAGTCTTGGTGCTGGTGTGGGGTGAAGATTGTGTTGGAGAAACTTGAAATTTCATTCACTGTTTCTGTGGGTCATGATCCCCAGTTTGTGAACCACTCCTTTACAATATTATCTAAATTATTGTCGGTTTTAAGCAGCTGTGTCACTATCACCCCATTACCCCGCCCCATCCCAAACCCCGATTACCTCACCTTGAATGTTTATTTGCAAAACATCAAAAAAAAGGGGCAGTAGAGGCTTTTAAGTGATTGGTCTGAACTCTGCAAGGTAGAGCATCACTTGAGTCACCTGTCTGGCTGCCTATACTTTTTCATATCACCAAGCCAACTTGAACAATATCTTCTAAACCCATGATTGTTACCATCTAGAAAAACAAGAGCAGTAGATTCAACTTTCCCTCCCAACCACTAATTATCTTGACTTGAAACTATATCCTTTCACTGCTGCTGGCTCAAGATCACAATTGTTACGGTGCAGGAGGCTATTTAGCCCACTGTAGCTGCACTATCGCTGAGAATTTTAAGTTGGTGTCAACTTCTTGCCTTTTCCCTGTAGCTGTGCACATAGTTTCTTTTTCAATAATAGTCCAATGTCATCTTGAATGCCTCAATTGAACTTGTCTTCACCAACTTCCAAATAGTGCATTCCAGACCCAAACTGCTCTGTACATAATAAAGGTTTCTGTCACTATAGGAGAAAGTGAGGACTGCAGATGCTGGAGATCTGAAAATGTGTTGCTGGAAAAGCGCAGCTGGTCAGGCAGCTTCCAAGGACCAGGAGAATCGACGTTTCGGGCATGAGCCCTTCTTCGTTTCTGTCACTATACACCTCTTTTGCAAAACAATTTAGACTGCACTGCACTATCTGGTTTACGAGCAAGTGTAGTTGCTCCCTGTGTATTCTGTTTAGATCATTTGTGACTTTGAAAACTTTTATCTCACCTCCTTTTAGTTTTCTCTCTGAGGAAACAGTCCCAACTTTTTCTTCATAAAAAGTGTCTCATCTTTTGATCATTCTCATAAAACTCTTGTATACTCTCCAATGCATTTGCATTCCTCCAGCTAAGGTCTAACTAGTGTCTTATATTAGTTCTTCATAACTTCCCTGCTGTTGTATTCTGTGTCCCTTTTAATGAGACCTACATAAGACCATAAGACATAGGAGCGGAAGTAAGGCCATTCGGCCCATCGAGTCCACTCCGCCATTCAATCATGGCTGATGGGCATTTCAACTCCACTTACCCGCATTCTCCCCGTAGCCCTTAATTCCTTGTGACATCAAGAATTTATCAATCTCTGCCTTGAAGACATTTAGCGTCCCAGCCTCCACTGCACTCCGTGGCAATGAATTCCACAGGCCCA